>NC_051185.1:74351936-74549590 GCF_013339695.2 Rhipicephalus sanguineus
GATGAAGGAGGAAATAAATTGGAAGGATATGAAGCGCTAGGTTACATCCGAAAGATAACAGCCGATTCGTTTAAAAAGGTCCCCTAGGGGATTCCCCCGGTGAGTAAAAGTACGCAAAGGAGTGCAACCGACGAAGATGTAGTACTAGAGAATTTCAATTGGAAGAAGGCCGAAGGAAAAATTCCTAAGCGCACTACTCCGGGCTTAGATGGGGTGCCCGTCAGTCTCATTAACGAACTCGGACATAACACTAAAGAAGCACTGCTGAAAGCCGTAGAAAAGTGCTTACAGGAGAGGGAAATACCAGACAGTTGGCGAAAAAGTAGAATGAACTTAATCTATAAAGGCAAGGGAGAAAAGGATAACATTCGCTCGTATAGACCGCTAACAATTACATCGGTGCTATACAGGTTGGCGATGCAGGCAGTAAAATTAAAAATAGAAGCGTGGGTAGAACAAAATGATATTTTGGGAGAACTTCAGAATGGATTTCGAATCGACAGGCGGTTAGACGATAATCTGTTTGTTCTTACCCAGTGTATAGAAATATCTAAAATAGAAAACAGGCCCTTATACGTAGCTTATCTAGATATCACCGGGGGGTATGACAACGTTAATCAGGAAATTTTGTGGGATATATTGAAGGAAGTGGGCATAGGTGACGACTGTGTACAGCTTTTGAAGGAAATATACCGAGAAAATACAGTTTGTATAGAATGGGAAGGAATAAGTGGCAAGGACAGCGTTGAAATTAGCAAGGGGCTGAGACAGGGATGCCCTCTGTCCCCGCTGTTATTCATGCTGTACATGGCGAGGATGGAAAAAGCGCTAGAAGGTAGCAACATTGGATTTAATTTGTCACACAAACAGGTCGGAGCGATGGTTGAGCAGAAGCTTCCTGGTCTATTTTATGCTGATGATATTGTCTTATTTGCGGACAGTCAAGATGATATACAGCGACTGGCAGATATATGCGGAAGGGAGTGTGAGGCTCTAGGACTAGGATTTAGTGCAACAAAATGTGGATTGATGGTATTCAATGATCACGGAGACCATAAGGTCTTAATACAGGGCCAAAAAATACCGAGGGTAAGCGAGTACAAGTACCTCGGAGTATGGGTAAATGAGGGGGATAGATATATGGAAGTACAAGAGAAAGCATCGGTAGCAAAGGGAAAGAGGAATGCTGCAATTATGAAGCACAGAGCTTTATGGGGATACAATAGGTACGAGGTGCTTCGAGGGCTGTGGAAGGGTGTGATGGTTCCGGGGCTTACATTTGGGAACTCAGTGGTGTGCATGAAGTCAGAGGTGCAATCAGGAATGGATGTAAATCAAAGGACGGTGGGCCGCCTCGCGTTGGGCGCTCACGGGAAGACGACAAATGAGGCGGTAAAGGGTGATATGGGATGGACAGGCTTTGAAGTGAGGGAAGCGCAGAGCAAAATGAGATTCGAAGAGAGGCTGAGGAAAATGAAGGAGAGTAGATGGGCAGAGAAGGTTTTCAGGTATTTGTATAGAAAAAGCGTTGACACGCAGTGGAGAAAAAGAACTAGGAGGCTCACCAGTAAATATACGGCTGGCAGTGCGGGCGATATGGCAACAAGGAGCATTAAGCGGAAGGTCAGAGAGGCGGAGAGGACTTATTGGATGACAGCGATGGAAAAGAAGCCGGCTCTGAGTAACTACCGAAAAGGAAAAAACGAAATAAGGAGGGAAAGGTTTTATGATAATTCAAGGGGAAGCGCTTTACTGTTTGAAGCAAGGTCGGGCTGCCTTAGAACGCGTAGTTATAAAGCGAAATTCAGTAACGAAGAAGAACAATGTACATGCTGCGGGGGAACTAAGGAAACGATGGAACATGTACTGATTGAATGTGGCGATATTCACCCAGGTATACGTGTGGGCACGAGTCTACATGAAGCCTTGGGTTTTAGGGACAACAATGGAAAGCTGAACACGTCCGCGATAGAAATAAGTAAGAGACGGTTAGAGTATTGGTGGCAGAAAAGTAGAGATAAAGTACAAAAATAAATAACTGGGAAAAAAAAAGGTCATTCTGCCTTAAGAGGCAGAGAGATGGACCGTAAATTTATATTTTTTGGTATAATAACGTAGATTTAATCAATGTAGATAAGGCATTAGGACAACATGAAACAAGGAAGTTTATTTTTTTTTCTTTCTTTTTTTTCGCCTTCGAGCCTGGTGGCAGACATGTCACCGCCCCGTTATAAAGGGGACGCTCATAGCATCCATCCATCCATCCATCCACATCCAGGAAATGCCCTATAGAGATGTCTCCACATCCTGGGAATGCCCTATAGAGATGTTCCCACATCTTGGGGATGCCCTAGAGATGGCCCCACATCCTGGGGATGCCCTAGAGATGGCCCCACATCCTGAGAATGCCCAAGAGATTTACTTGTAGCTAGGTACTTGAAAGGGGTCGATATCGATTTAATATTTCACACCCCTTGCTCCACATTGTGGGATTCCTCAGAACAGAGTTGCCGTATTCTGTGCCATTTGTTGGCAAACTCACTCATGAGTCTAGTCACTCAGACTCAGATAGAGCCGTGAGTCTGAGACTGAATGAGTCAGAGAGGGTAAGGTCTTGGTGAGTGCTATAATGAGTCCGCTTGAAACAAATTTTAGGTAGTCCTAGTCAGAGTGAGTCCGGTTGAGGAAAATTTGGGTGTGTCTGTATCGGAGTGAACACTAAGCGCGAAATATAATTCTTGAGTGAGTTTGAGTGAGCTCCACATTTTTTTTTTGCCGACATATGGTCACATCTACTCAACTTCAGCTTTACTATCAGCATTATGTGGGCTTGCGTTTATACTCACGTCTACTCACACGTACTTCATGGCACTAGCATTCGTACGCCAGTTCAATATTTTTTGATCAGAGGCGTTTGTTTGGGAGGGGGGCGCCTTGACACACCCTCCCCGCAATATATTTCATAGGAAGTTCTTGAAAAAATATCTCGTGTGAGCTGCGTCTTTTAATAAAAATGTCCTAACTGGAATGCAACCACTGCTAACGCATATTTTAAGGTACGAGATCAAAATATTAATTGATACTGACGACCTTCAGTATATATCATCTCAGACCTTTAATTCAATCATTCATTTTAACGCACGCAGTCTCGGCAAACACTTCGATGATTTTCAGGCCCTTTTTTGCTCGCTTCGCTTTCCGTTTCTGATAATCTGTGTTTCCGAGAAAACTCAGAAAAGGCGCCATATAGAGAACCGATTATGTGAGATAATGGTGTTAAAGAGCATAAAAAGCTTATTACACGCTAGCACACTCATGAATGATTCACTCATACTCAAATCGAGTCATGAATCTGAGTCCAAGTGAGTCCGATTGAGGAAAATTTTGGTGATCCTGAGACTGTGTGATTCTCAGTTACTCCTTTATTTGCATCTACCTTGCATTTTCGTTCACGGACAACGCTGATTTTTCACTGACAACAAAAGACGCCGCCGACCCCACCGACACCGGAATTTCTGCGAAACGAGCTGTTTAACGCTATCGCATATAACACACTGGTGCAAGAGTGCAAGAGAATCGACAGGGAGGTGAAATGCTAGCATTTGGCAAAGTATGAAAGCACTGCTGTGATCCAGTAGGGAATTGTCTTTTTAGTGCCATGACTGCTTAACATTCCTCTATTGTCCAGGTTTGGGAAGTTGGCTATGAGAATCATTGTTCTTACGAAGCGCGCTAAGGTCGTAATAACAAGAAAAAAAAAAGCATTCGGGTCGTCAACAGAACCAATGATTTGCGAAGAAGTGGGTGTCACATTATATGAGGAACCGTCATGAAGGAAAGAATAGGAGAAAAATCCGTTTTTGTTAATATTTCTGCATAAATAATAGCAAGTTTCATGCACTAAAACCTCAAACAGCTTATTCTCCGTAGAGAGTAAGCGAAGGGCGCCTTTCAAGGACATGATCTTTTACATACACTTAGGCCTTGTGACGTTCTCTATATAGCCTACGCTCGTGCACATCAATGAGATAGAAGCCTCATTAACGCTATAATTGTGCTGCTAATCAGGATTATTCGATGCCGGAAGGGGCCGCCCTTCGCGCTTCTGTCTGCTCACGATATTGTCGGGGCTTGCGTAGAGGCTGATCTCACGGTCTTTTCTCGGTGCCGATGGGCAGTCGTGTACGGCGCGCAGATACGGAGATTTATTACTATTGCTGCTGCAGGCTTAGAGGCAACTTCAACCTTTTGGTTAAGGTGCTATTTTATTATACCCATGGATGAACCCTTGCACGTGGCTAATCTGCATCGAAGGACACATGGCGGACAAAGGCGGCGTTGAAGAGCTGCACGTAAGACGGTAGCTTGCCGGAAGCACCCGAGTCACGCTTCGCAAATGAGAATGCACCCGGCAATATGGACGAAACTGCGATGCCGAAAGAGAGAACCACCGGGTGGCCTAGGTCTCTGCAACTGTACTGAGACTGTTTCTTTTGGAGGTAGCAGGGTCGCTCGCTCGTCTATTTATGTAGTAAGCAACAAGGTGACGACTCGGGGCCCCTGTTCCTTTTTTTTTCAGCGATACTGGTTCTGAAGCACTAAACAGGCACGTGACCAAGTGCTGGCACGGGAACGCTCAA
This sequence comes from Rhipicephalus sanguineus, assembly GCF_013339695.2. Lineage (NCBI taxonomy): Eukaryota > Metazoa > Arthropoda > Arachnida > Ixodida > Ixodidae > Rhipicephalus > Rhipicephalus sanguineus. The sequence continues at coordinate 74,356,577 of NC_051185.1, forward strand.
GGGTTGGTCAACGTGTCACTCTTGATGGGAAATATAATTTCAAGGCCTCGCAATGTACGGGGCGGAATTGCACCGTTACTTTGGAGTGCGATGCAAGTACACAGTATCCGGTTATGTGTGTACAGACATTCTCTGTGCCCACAACTGGTAACCACCGTTATTTCCTTGACAGGTTCCGTTGACAGCCGTAGCCGCTTAAATGCCTCACCCTGTGCATAAACCTGAACGGGGCCGATTTCACAGACGTTCGTAAGCGATTTATACCCCCGGCCTGCAGCGTCGACTGTCCGGCATTGGCATCAGGCGAAATTTTTTCTTAAGGAGTCTTCTGTCGTAAGAATCTTTTGTGAGCACGGGTCCAGGGCCGTGTGCTGAAATTTTTCGTAGGAGAATATTTCAACCAATCACGATACAGGACATATCATTAGCGTAACCGTCTGACCATGGCAGCTGTATTGAAAGTTTGGCTAGTTGGTACGGCAGCATGTTGGTGTACAGCGCGATCGAGGAACGACGAAGACCGAAAGAACAGAAGGGACACGGACGAGCGCTGACTCGCAACTGAAAAGATTTATTGAAAAACACATGTACGTAAAAGCAGAAAACGTACAACACTGCGCAGAAGCGTGAAAAAACCGATGGAAAGAGTAACAGCGAATCACCTAACGGCACACGTGCTGAGAAGGAAAACGCACTTACAAAAGGGTTTTGGGAATTCGTCCCCTGGTGTTTAAGTTTTGACACAGACCAAGAACGGTTAATTGCACTAAGCTGATGATCAAACAGTGTGTTATTAAGTGCTGACTCAAGAGTTTGCTAGGTGAATTAAAACGTGGGGAGAATGAGAGGGATGTGTATTCAGTGGTGTCCTATAGTAGCTCGCCCCTTTGGCGAATTTCGCAAAGGCGAGTAAGGAATGACTCGGTCGGAATGCGTCGACTCGGTCACCGGGCTAATTCGTTCCTCGAAAGATGACACCCGCAACACCCACTAGTCGTGGTTGCCATCCTCGGCGTGGCACTAGCATTTCATAAAGGGTCGGCTTGGGGTCCGCTGCGTGCCCAAGTCATGGTCCGCACTCACTGGCGACTCCTCCATCCCCTGTGATTCGCGTCGGATGCTGACGGACCAGGCGCGTGCATTAAAGTAGAACTGCTACCTGTACTTTGCATAAACGTAAGAAGGGCACGGAATTACGCGCCAATTATCACAGCCCCTTGATACACGACTTATGATTGCTTGCGCCAAATTTCGCTAGAACGAAAGCTTACAAGTATTTCCTCGAACGGTGAGCGAGTGTATTTCCCTTCGCAATGATGTATTTGTGTGAAATGATTTCAAGGCTGTCTCGATAAACGATATCATTTGCGAATTTTAGACATGGCCAAGCGTGATTCCTGCTTCTTTTTTAGGCATTATGTTCATTTCATGTAGAATTGTGTGCGCATGTTTTTTTTTTCATTTTTTTCTTGCTGTAATGCACCTCCTACTTGGGCCAAAGGTATTGGCCTGCAGTATTTCTAAATAAAATAAATAAAACGATAGATTGTCTATAAATGTGTGAAATTCACATAATTTGATGCCAAGAATCTAGAAACCGAACTAAAACTAAGCGGTAGTGGTAAAAGTTATGGTGTATTTTAAAGCAATTTTTTGTAACTACAACGTAGACAGTGGTCTATTTATTGTACAGTCAGTCATGCTATATTTCTTCGCAAGCCGAAGTCAACGACCCCCTCAAATTGCATGCGATAGGTATCTGCGGGCAGCGAGCAATCCTAAAAAGGTAAGAATATATTATTAAATGCCTGGCGAAACGCGTAATGTAGAACGTCTCTCTAAACGCAGTACTGCCTTCACCAAAGCAACTACATGTAGCACAATATTTCAACCAGAAGCAACTAAAGGAACGTTGGGCAACAATAATGCTTCGTTTACCATTAGCTCAGTGTTTGCGGTCTCTTCCTCGCCAATCGTGCACAGAAATGGCAAAAATACGTTGCTTCTCTAGATGAGGACGCCGTGTTGAAAATGGATAAAAATGAACAAGATTGTGCTCATTTAGGGTTCTTGTACATCACTTATTTACCCGCTTTATTAAAACTCCGTTTTTCTCGCATATCCACTAGATGTACACATGCTCAGGCGGAGGGAGAAAGAGATGAGCACAAACAAAGCAACAGGCTATATAATGCACAGTGGTAGCAGGCGGCGCCGTTAAAGTCCCTAATGAAGGCCCGGTATGCACCAGTCACCCGAGTGACACGAACATAGCTCTCTGCTTGGAGCTTTGTGGGAGCGATTGCCAAGAACTTGGTCGCATAGTGGATGATGGTATGAAAATGAGTCTTGAGTGTCTAGTGTCGACTAGGTGCGCTCCTAATGAGTCACTAGACAGACATTAGACATGCAAAGCCTAATGTCGTTTAACATGAAGTGTACATCGGAGAGTCAAATGACCATGTGCACTTTAATTTCTGGTGACTGAAGTGTTCAGACTTTCAGTTGCCGTTCCTAATGTCAAAACGCGCATCACAACAAAGAAGTTAAAAAGCCTTAATCGCCACCGTAAAATCAGTTTATCACAATAGACAAGTTCGTCTTTCAGAGACTACAAGCAATAAACAATTTGTGTTGCAATGTACACAAATATCGTGTTTCAGTAGAATGCGTAAATATTTTACATATATCGCCCATGCACCGGCGATCGAAGAATTGCTGACGACCCCAGCAAGGTTCATTATATTACCTGCCGCATATATAGAAGTAAGCATTTCCTTATTTTTAAAAGGCATGAGTCGATCACATATGCAAATATGAACAGATATGATCAAGTGACACTGCGAACACTCGCTCAGGGGCCCGTGTTGCCCATTTTTCCAGTAAAAGTTAACGGAGGAGAGTGGGGATTACCCGCACGGCGTCGCGAAAGATTTTGGGGGGCGGAGAAGAATTGGAACTGTGGACAATGGGTGACGTACAGAAAAAAAAGTTCGTTGTTGTGATAAAAATTAGGGACTGTTCTTATGCATGGTGCACTTACATATATGTCCAAAACAGAATGTTGTTGGTTGCAAAGATACGCGGACAAGCGTTTTTCCCAACCTCAAACTACTGTCTCTATCTCTCCTCGCTGTTGCAACGCTGGTCAGAAGCAGCCGACAAGCAAAGTTCGATTTGGCCCCACGTCGCGTACATCCTTCTCCCGCCCCGCCCCTCTCGTAATGTCGTCTCCACGCGACTCTCTTCCGTTCTCCACGGCGTCAACTCCTCTCTCCCTTCACTCCTTCCTTGTCCCATTCACCTCCTCTGTGTGCAACGTTGGGTGTCGCTTATCACACCCTACCCATTTCCTTCTCCCATCATAATCCCTACCTCTTTCTATCCACGGGAGAGGGCAGTAACTTGAAACAAAAAAGCGTTTCTTTTGAGTAAGGACTCAGAGATGACCATCGTCTGGGATGCGAGTTTGAAAACTGCCCATTTCTAACTTTCATTTCCCCAAAACAAAATGTATAGTTGTATAACAAAATCGAACAGCCATAACACATTCCCAACATGCACACACGGGTGTAAAAAAAGCCATAAATACGCTTTTTTGTATGTACAGTGACAAATAAAAACAACATTGCTTTATTTTCTACGGAGCGCTGTTTGAAGAGAGGGTCAGCACGCACCAAGGAGATATTTATATTTGTTCTGATTTAAGCAGCGTCATTTCGCGTTTTTGCACTTGTGAAAACGTCGCACCTTTTACGTGCACCTCACAGTCAAAATAGCGCCTTCGTCTTCAAGTGAGCGCTCGTCACCCTCCAGCTTTCCCGACGACTCGCCGAGGGAGCTTCTGACGAATTTCACTAGCAAATCGCTGTATAAGCCTGAGACGGCCGCTCGAACAATGAAATGGCCGTCACATGAGGTACGGAAGGTTCACACACCAAAACTAAATTCGAAACGCGCGCCGAACCGGACTATTTCGCGGAGCAGTACATGCGCAGTAGCTCCGCCCCCGTAGCCTTCCCTTCATTGCCAAAAAAAGTTGTCTTTCTTGGGGGCGCTTTAGTTGTTTGACGGGTGCGCGCGGTTTGTGTGTGTGCCATGCTGTGTTCTACAATGCTTCGTTACCACGTTTATCGATTATGCACGTTGGTTACGTGATTCAATATCAAGTGTACCTTCCAAGACGATCTAGGTCCTAGTCTCGTGACTGACGGCGAGTGCGGACGTACAGCAGCCTTTTGACAAGACTGTCGCCGAGTGTACGGTACATTGTGGACTGTAAAGCTGAAGAGTGCGCAGTGGATGCCTGATTTTGGTAAGTTCTAGAATATTTCTGAATTACACAGCTAGGTTACTTCATTACATGACGTCTTTTACGCAGGAACCGAGTGTGATCGTCTGGGCGGTGTGTTCACTCTGCGGGGATGATGGCCAGAGGAAGGATGATAGACAGGTATGTTTTACGCTATGCTCAATGCTTTCTGTGCACTTTATACGGTTGTATGAAGCATTCACCATGTGTGTTCACTACCTACAACTGCAACGGGTGGGTGAAGGCGCGTTGCTTTGCGCGATACTCCGCTTCTGTAACGCAAGCGTTTCGTGTAATGGCGCTCTTCTTCCTTGGCTGTTCGATTATTCCAAGAATGCCTGTCGCTCGGCCCGCCCGCTTCCCGCTTGCTGGAGTGCGAGGGTAGAGGGGGCTAGAGTCACTGTATATGCTACCTTTAGGTAGCAGAGTTGCGCATAGGTCCGGCTAGCAACCACAGTTATGCGGTGAAGTCGCACTTCGTTTTTGCAGGTGACATGCCTACCGTGTCGCCGATTAACCTGTCTGGCGTGTCGAAGACCGACGATAAACATTGGCTGTCGATGGCTAGTGTTAATTCAGCTCGCTGCAGCGGCGGCGTCGAGAAATCAACAAATTGGCCCAAGCGGCAGCTTTTCCGCAATGCATGGTTGCTAGCGGCGTTGGAAGACAGATGCGCAACTCTGCTACCTAAAGGCAGCATATACAGTAACTCTAGAGGGGGCATACAAAAGCGCCGCTGCCGCTTCTCTCCGGGAGCTGGATGACCTTGGGGACGCCTGCGCGATGTGTGTCGCAGGGAGGGTCACACTCGCGTTGTCCTTTCGGGCGCAGGGGACCGGAGTGGGGGAGGTGAGGAAGGAGGGGAGGACTGCAGTGCTTGAGAGCATGGCCAGCATGGCCCTTTCTCGTAGACGGGACGCGGCCGCGACCGAGGAGAGAAAGTGGCCCGTTCTTGGATTCCGCCGCTCAGAAGCGATCGTAAACCGAAATAAGAATCATTTGCAAGATTTTTTGTAGCCCAGTTGTGATTCCGTAAGTAAACTTCTTAGCGTCGTCGAAAGTTATTGAAATCGACTGCAGCTGTATACTGCACGAGATCATCGCCTGAAGCTACTTGTACGATGGCTTATCACTTCGGAAATAAAACTGCTTTAAACATAACGTTCATCGCCTAGCCTTCTCATGATGCAGGTACAAATGAAGTAACTCTTCAGGAAACTCAGTAATAATTGGCATGTAGTACGCGGGGAGGAAGATATCAAAACACGCTGCGGCTGCACATGCGCGCGCGGTGCTCTGCAGTGGCGTGTGTTTGTGGCTTTCTCCGCGACTACTGCACCGCGCTTGTTTTTGTTAGAAGTTAGTTGCACTATGGTTAGGATTTTAATCTGACTGTGCAAGGTCGTTGCTACGAGAAACGAACTTGCGTTGGGTGAACCCACTTGAAGATAATACAAGTCAGTGAATTACGTTATATTCTGGTACTAACACCATGTGTACATTAATTTGAAGTAGCACAAGGTGTTTATAATTACCAATTCTAGACAAATATGCCAGTTAGTTGCGTTTGGCAAGGTGCCTTTTGTTGCAATATTTGTGTTTGAGAAAAATGATGTGAAATATTTTTCCCGTCGTTATATTGTTTCCTGAAGCATACTGGTTTATATTACAGAAGTTGTTGTAATGGTTAAGCAGCACTGTTCCAAGAGCCTTTTATCCACTGTGCTGAGGTGGCAACAGCACACCTCAATTATGTGCTTATCTAAAGTTCATGTTTCTTTTGTGAGCTTTTCTTAAGGGAGCATGAAACTGAAAAAGTGCTCTTATTTGCAGGTTGTGCGACTAAGACGTAGCATTCATTGAGAGTGCTACTTTAATTTTATGAAGTAATTATTAGGGGAAACAAATCTAAATTCTCATATGTAACTATGTGTGCAGAAGTTTAGAGAAGGCTGACAAAAGTGGTTAACGGTTTTTTTTTATGGCTTGCAGCACTACAAATTCAAACCGATATTCCAGGCATTGATTGGCTTTAACACGACTAGAATTACTTTCCTAAACGGCTCAAATTCATCATATAATACAATATGTAAAGCTCGGCATTATGGAGTGTGCACATGGGCCACACATCCTCTTATTTTATCAATTTTATGCATTTTATATTGTGTAGCAGAGCTGATGTAATTTTCGTCATTTAAATGACCTATATGGTAATCTGCGTTCTCCAACCACATAGTGTTTACTAAGTACATAACTTTCTGAAAGTTCGGCTTGCAATGGCACCATTACAGTTGTCTGCCATGAGCCGTTGCTCAGGTTATACCTGTTCTTATAGCGCAATCTGAGTCCATCATTCAAGGCCCTTGCTGGTATATAAACATAGACTTGCCTGAATACATTGTATGTATTGTGTGTGAGCTGTAAGGTCTGTGTGGTGCGCCAACTCATGAATGTTTTCTGGTATCCTTTACATATGTACCCGGTGATCTCACCTGTTCGTGGAACTGAAGCAGACGACAGCTTGCAGAAGAAGATGGGAGCGTTCTACCTGTGAGCCTGGTCGAGTTTATATTTTATGGTAGGCATTTGTTTCAATCTTTACAAAAAGCTCGGACATGTTGCGCCTGCTCATGAACCTATTGCACCTTTTTTGAGGGAATTCTAAGATCAAAGAAACAAGACCCTAGACGTAACTCCATTAATGTATACTTGATGCTGGACTTGACCTTCTGTGTTGTTTTCCTGTTTTCTAACAGGATTTGCTGAAAGTTTCGATTGGAAATGCGATATAAGATGCAATTTTGACTAACTCTAACTTCACAAAAGTGTTTTTGTCAACTACCTGCACGGGGCCTTGGCAGTACATCTAAGTGTTCTAAGGTGCACGATGTGTTGGATAAAGTTTTCTTTGCAACTCTTATATATTTACTGCGATCTTTCGTGCAGGATACACATGCATGGATACACATACATGGATTCCCTACAAGGACCCTGCGCATCAAAAGCAATCTGTCATCAATGTTAAGTAGACAGATTAAACGAAACGAAGATATGACAGGTGTACACCATATTTTTCTTTCATTTAACCTCTGCATGTTTCCCAGTCAATAAATGTTTTTATCCATTTTCTTTTGTTGAGAAATGTCTTTGTACAGCACAAGTGTTGTAGAAGGTGCATACATGCGCTTTTGTATGATGCTTGGCTGCATGTGTATCAACCAGCAAACACATTGTCAGGCACAACTAATATGTGATTCCGTACTATCATCCGGACATATCATAAATCTTATCATGCACTGTAATAGTTCTGTTTCAGGAATGTTATGAATGTCATTGGCCACGAAGCACAAGCTTGGCCGAGGGTCATCGCAAACAGGATGTTTCATACTCACAAGAAAGTCACTCATAAGGACACATTAGAATGACGGTGGCCAATATGTTTTTGAATGACATTATGAGTACATTAAAACAATTCTGAAGAAATACATTAGAGAATCAAATTAGTGTTGATGTCAAAGGTCGTTTCATGCTCACTAGACTATCACATGTTAATACGCATCGGACTATCACATGTTAATCCGCATCAGACTATCACATGTTAATACGCATCAGAATAATTGGCCAATATGTTTTTGAATGGCATTTCAAATACATTACAAAATTCTAAAGGGACACATTAGAGCGTCAAATGACTGAAATGTCAGAAGTCATGAGACTTTCTTTTTGAACTCGTCTCACATTTTCATAAGAAAGCGACTACATGTAGCACAATATTTCAACCAGAAGCAACTAAAGGAACGTTGGGCAACAATAATGCTTCGTTTACCATTAGCTCAGTGTTTGCGGTCTCTTCCTCGCCAATCGTGCACAGAAATGGCAAAAATACGTTGCTTCTCTAGATGAGGACGCCGTGTTGAAAATGAATAAAAATGAACAAGATTGTGCTCATTGAGGGTTCTTGTACATCACTTATTTACCCGCTTTATTAAAACTCCGTTTTTCTCGCATATCCACTAGATGTACGCATGCTCAGGCGGAGGGAGAAAGAGATGAGCACAAACAAAGCAACAGGCTATATAATGCACAGTGGTAGCAGGCGGCGCCGTTAAAGTCCCTAATGAAGGCCCGGTATGCACCAGTCACCCGAGTGACGCGAACATAGCTCTCTGCTTGGAGCTTTGTGGGAGCGATTGCCAAGAACTTGGTCGCATAGTGGATGATGGTCCACTATGTCCGGCAGTGTGCGCACGACTCCCTGCTCTACTGCGTGGGCAGAACACGCGGTACTGTCCGCCCGATATATGTAAATCTACCTGTCTTGTGTTTGAACAAGCTGTTGGCGTACGACCAGATTGTTTCTTTCGGGCTTCCTGTTTCTTACGTATACAGACGTGGCGCGCTGGTGCGAATTGGCTTCCGAGAAGGGGCGCCTGTCGCGAGGCGCGAAACTCATTCCGCCGACAGAAGGTAGTGCAATAAATGAGGTAACACCACCACTCCTACCCGTTCACGCCGTCCTAATTAATGCATTGCGGGTGTTGCGTACATTAGCTATGTACACATTGCCTAAACACACACGCTCTTCCAGATGCAGCTGCGCGGGAAAAGCGCTGGGACCTCTTTCGGTAGCGATTTCGGCGCCGGTCGTGACCTTGATTATGCGACGCCGCCGGCCGTACGTGTAATTCTGACGCAAGAGCGATTCGGCACTACATCTGCGGATCCCGAAAACGCGCTTGTGAAGGAGGAAAGCGATGTGGCGAAACTTGGGAAGTATGTTCGAGCAATTAACGCGAGGCCATGCCCACACCCTATGGAACAACGGTAGCATCAGATTCGACACGTCTAGTTAGGAAAGCAAAAAAAAAGGCAAGCAAGGGGTGTAAAACAAGCATAAGACCACCATGAGCGTAGACCACCAAAGAAACCAGCGTGAACGTCAACCAAGCCGCCCACATCGCTATTCTTACATTTATGAAAACACAAGTGCCACCGAAAGCTAGCTGTTGCAGGCCTACAGCTCCTTGTCGCTGTGGCAGGCGTAGAGGCCCTTTTTTTTAGATCTGGCGACCCCCTGTCGTCAATTTCGCACAGGGTGGGTGCCCTCCCAAACGACTATGTACTTCGTTCGCCCAAGCACCAGGCCGAAAGTGCGCTTGTACCTATTTCACCGGTAGGTACCCGGCTGCAGCAGTTCTTTGCCTCCTACAGAGGCGGGGAACTATTTCATCAAAGCCGTGGTGTGTTAAGGTCTTCCCAGGGGCCTTTACAGAACCTTACGGGGCCACCTTTCGACATGAGTGCCCGTGAACAACCAAGCGTCAGGTCGGTGTACTCCTCTACCCTTTAGAAAAAACCGGTGGGTTTCCGGTCGGCTCTGTGAATCGAACCCGGTACCTACCACATTGGAAGCGGACGCTCAACCATGTAGCCGCCGTTGCGGTCCAAAAAGAATCGCGAACCGCACAAAAAACACGTGCATCAAAGTATGACATTCATATAAATCTATGTGGTGTTCGGAAAGGTTATAGCGGCCTCAACCAGGACCGATTAATATTTTTGATATCCGGTACCGGTGTCGCACTGGCGCTTTTTCATAGCGATCAGAGCCTATCCGAAGCAGATTTTTCGACCGCTGTATGCAATGGACACTGCCTAACGGTCCATACTATTCCGAATCCAGCTTCACGCAGACATTAGTCAAATCGATAAAAGGAAGCCATATCGCGATGCGCAAATTGGTACTGTCTGCATCCCGATCGTGCCTGACCGTGATAAGAGCAAGCCGCGTAGAAGCACCTCATACGGATGTCGCCTAATCCTGATGGGACCTGATCGATATCAATGTTGTCGTGGGGCACCGGTGTTAGACGCTTCTGTAAACGCCCTGTGCGACAATTGGTAATACATAACCTGTACACCACAGTCACACCAAAAAAATAGCAAAAAAAGTTCTCTCGGTTTCCGTCTTCTCTATATAACATAGTCCAGGCTAATCTGTCTCAAATGAATTCCCCACTTGGATGATAGACTTAACACAGAGATACTCATTAACATCACCAATTCAAGCTAAGCTTGTATTGCCTCAATGATTGGCGTTGTGGCGTTGTAGGTGTGACCGCAAGAAAATATGGCCGAAGCTTGCACTCAGCCGCGCAAGGCTTGAAGCAGCGAAACTGGACGATTCTGAAGAGTAATCTGGTTGATCCTAAGTTGTTTCTAGGCCTCAGCTAGGTGATTCAGTTTCTAGGTTGCTTCTAGGTTGTTGCTAGGCTTTAGCTAGGTGATGCTACGTTGTGTCTACGTTGATTCTCAGGCCAGAGAGGTTCGACTTAAACCCCAGACAGTCACAGACACGACACGGTTGTCCAAACTCCAGAGACCGAACATCGCGCTGAAAGCAAGCATTCGCACATCTCATAGATCTACGGGCACGTCGTCGCTGGCGTAGGCCTTCCATCGCTTCGGGGCCTTCTCGCAGCCGCCGTTGTCTTTACCGTTACCTAGTATTCTCTCGTTTTACGCACTCGGGGTCTTCGGCTCGCCGCCGTCACTTCGCAGCCATTTGTTCTTGGGCTAATTGTTGCCTTCTTTATTTTTAGTGGACCAGTGGTGAGTAGTGGGATTTACCGAGTTTCTGGGACCGATACCTGTTTATGATGACGATAGTTTTCTGGATCGTCTCACAAGGCACGATTTGCTAAGTACCTTCGCTGATTAAAAAAAGAAGTAAAAGAGACGGCACCCGCCGGTGTACAGATATGTGGGTGGGCCCAAATGAGGCCATCGAAGGTGCGCCGGTCACGTGCATGTTAGTATGCACCGTTTTCCAATAATTGATGTTATCTCGATTGTGGCCCTGTCGGCTAGCAGCCGTCTCTGATGCGGCAACGTGATCTTTTACACAGGTTATCGAGAAGACTTGTCATCATGCATTGCAACGTTTCATTGTTGCCTGTGCATGATCGTATGGCCGTCGTTGTTGCTTGTAGTAGCTGAAGTATAGCGCTGCTAAACACGTGGATGACGGTCTAATTCCCGGCATGGAGGAAGAAAACAGTTGCGGGAGAGTATTGCGCAATGCGAGAGAAAGAAGGAAATAAAGAAAGAAAAGTAGTACGTTGCGTACAAGCCCTCATTTGGGCAATAGGACAAGGGTCGTGAATTTTCAATACTTTTGGGATGACAACGTACATGGCTTTGCATGGACAACGTACACAGTCTCATCTTGATTACTCATATCATGCACGACGTGACAGGCGATAAGGATGCCTTCGCATATTGTGTATACATTAACGCTGAGGGGAACAAACGAGCGAACGCGACGGCGGGATATGCAGCCGACATTCCGTTCGATTGCGCACTCGTCTTTAACGGAGTGCAACGACACCACGTCGCTCCTCCTTTCCTACGCGGGATTGGGTCGTCGCTTCAATGACGTCTCGACGTAATACACATTCTTTCCGCAGCAAGTTCACTGTGTCGCATTGTTTTGTGAGGCGACTAAAGAAAAAAAAAATAAAACAGTTTCGGTTGCGTTAGTAACCGGCCCGTTTATAATGCAAAGCAAATTGTCTCAATTTGAGAGACAATTTGAGAAACGACACAAGAACGAATGATTGGCGATGACGCCACCTTGAGGAGTTACCTGAACGGCGTGCTTCTTCTTTGGCCTTAACTATTAATCCGCTGACTGTGTTCTCGTATGGTGCGCCGCGGTGGTATAGTGACGACATCTTTACTTTAGCGCTCAAAAGCACGAACACGTAAGAGGGGACAGTGCAAGCGCTGTAGCGAGAGTGACAGAGACGTGAAGACGTGACGGCGGCCGACGTGGCCGTGCCGAAACCTCGCCACTTTATTCGGGAGGCGAACGACCCTAGCGGCGGCGGCTGCATGCGTCCAGACCGCCAGCGGCGACAGCTCGTTCTCTACTTCTCGCGCCTTGAGCTCTGAGCATGAGCTGCGCGAGAGGCTCGGCGCGTAAGTGGTAAAACGGTGATGATGATCGTGAGGGATGATGATGCCGCTACAAGCGCTATTCTGTCGACTCTCATATGTTCGTTCTTTTGTAGCGCTAAAATCAAGATGTAGGAAGCATTAACCAACTCGCCCAGCCACAAGTTCTTAAGTGAGACTGTGGTTACGGTGTTCGGCTGCTCACCCGGTAGACGTGGGCTCGATCTCGGCCGCTGCGCTCACATTTCGATGGAGGTGAAATGCCAGTAAGTCATGTACTGTCCGATGTCGGTGCGCGTTAAAGAAACCCAGGTGGTCGAAATTTCACACGTCCTCCACAACAGCGTGCATCGCAATCATATCTTTGTTGCACGTCACGTAAACCCTCAGAACATTAGTGCGTTATTGTATGAAGAAACAGACGTCTTTGACACAATGAAAATTCGATATTTATTTCTCCTGTGGATTTGTTTACGTGTAGAAATACGCAGGATGCATTTTCGTGCGCCGCGCAATGTTTTCTCAAGGGGGACCTCCAGCACCCTGTTAAAAGATTATCAACATAAGTTTATAAGAATATCAAGGTTCAGGGCAATGTACTTTGCAAGGAATAAGGGCGTAATCATTGTTCGTTTTTTTACAGGACCACACGTAGCCATTTTGCTGTCCATCCTATTGAGCTCGAATCATTCTAGAATAATACATGATTTCATCTATAAGCGGCGAGCGAGCGGCGCGACCAATGACAGCTCTCGCCCATATCTCTGGTGTTTGAATATATTGCTTTACTTTCCAGTGATTGTTTACTTTCCAGCGAGAGGTACTGGGATCGATACCCAGCACCTCCACCAAATTGCCAAGACGTTTATTAACGGGGACTCAGCGACGGCGCACGGCAGCGACAGTCAAAGCGGGGCCGACTCTCTGCACGAGGAGCGTGCTCTCGGAGAAGAGAACGACCCACTGGAAGGCGCTCGAGAGGACGACCCATTACTCAGTAGGAACGCTTCGCTACAATAAGAATATCAAGGTTATAAGCATATCAAGGTTGTTCGACCAAACGCCATGTTCATCTCTTTAGGTTCCTAGTTGCTTCACGGTCACCATATAGTGATCATATACAGAAGCAGCATTGCGACTTTTTAGCGTACCAAAACATGCAGCAATCAGAATGCGAACTGCGTCCATTTTTCTGCAAACGGCTACTTAAACGTGAGATGCTTGCTAATGTTTGACATTAACGAAGCAAAGCAATATCTAGAGTAGTGTTACCTTGCCATCTTGTGTCAGAAATGATCTAAGAAGTGGCGTACCAACTTGTTCGCGAGTGGGGGGGGCGGGGGGGGGGCGAACCGCCCTCACTCCATCGGCAATATGTATATATATATATATATATATATATATATATATATATATATATATATATATATATATATATATATATAAAGAGAGAGAGAGAGAGAGAATGTTATTCGCACTCACTTTGAAATGATTTGTCATACACAGGGAGAGAATCCGCTTAGTAGTGTTTAGTAACATAACCGAAAAAGCACAGTCAGTTTTACGTAGCATACACTGGGACAACAATCTAAACTAAAGCACTAAACAATTTTTCATACTGATCAGCTCACAACAGCTTGGACATACAGGAGCGGTGATGCTATTCCTTTTTGAAGGAAGAAAATGAATTTCCTGAAAAAGCAAGGTGCTTGATTGGTCGATCAAACGTTCGCTGGTTACCACCCGTCGATGATTTTAATTTCAGGTCAGGCAGAGCGGAATAAAAGCGTGACAGAATGATCTAACATTACAGAGCCCCTTCTCAACAGTAGCCGGCTCTGCAATGCTGGAGCACAAAGTACGAAAAGGTCGCATAAGCGGCCTGCACCGTAAATAGCCTGCAGTGTGTGGACGTGAGATACGGAGGACAGTCTCCGCAGCGGAAGCGCAGGACAAAATTTCTCTATCTGAAGTCGCCACCTACGCCGAGGAATGCAGGCAGCTCGCACGTTCCTTAACCGCACAAGACCAAGCACGCCAAAAGGACCTCCATGACGCAAACCTGCCTCCCCAGTCATATTCGCCTGGAACATTGGTGTGGCTTCGCGTTCCCTCCTCTGCTCCTGGCCTTTCCACAAAGCTACTGCAGAAGTATGAAGGCCCCTACCGCGTCCTAAGTCAAGCCTCTCCCGTCAACTATGTTGTCGAGCCCGTTCAACCATCCGCAGACCGGCGCCGCCGTGGCCGTGAGATTGTTCACGTCGACCGACTGAAGCCGCATTACGACCCACCAGTCGTCCCTGTTCCTTAAGTCGCCAGGATGGCTCCTTTTCTGCGGGGGAGTGATTTGTAGAATGGATAGGGCGCAAACAGGGGCGCCAGTGAAAGACGAAGACGAGGACGGTTGTTGGTGCTCGTGCTTGCTCCGTTTCGGACTGCTGGTCGCTGAACCTGTGCTATTTATTTATTAAACGCCTCACGGACTCAACGCTAAACGCGTACCATCACACTATTTAATTATGTAATTGCTATGCTGAATGAAAACTTCGCCTCAGTTGTTGGTTTCCCAGCATGCAGTCGATAGTGACCACTGTGCAAAGTGGGGGGAAGGGCGCCCCTCTAACTTTTCTCAGAGGGGGGGGGGGGGGGGCTGGCGCCATTCTTGCCCCCCCCCCCCCTTAGATACCCCTATGGATCTAAAGATGGTACATTACAGCGAGTACAGTACAGCAGCGGGAGGGACTGGCGTGTCAGTGGCGTTAACTTGGAGCGGAGTTGGGTGGTAATAAAGGCAGAGAGTAGACAAAGCTTGAGTCGAGTTCATCAGCATAACCGAGGCACCTATCTTGGTTCAGTACGCTGGCGTACCTTTTTTTATTTCACCTCCATCGTTATGCGGCCACCGTGGACATCGTAGCCGCGCCTTTGCGCTCAGGAGCACAACACCGTAACCACGTAGATGTCGTGGCGTACGTCGAGAAACTGCATTTGGTCAGAAATAACCAGTAGCCGTCCTCTGGTATAACTCGTTGTTCATCTAATGTGCTGTGCGTACATGAATGTATTTGTTGGCCGCGAGAAAGACACGCACGTTCGCGCCCTTCCTTGTGAAAGTATCTTTTTTTCGCGGCACTTTTGCTTGCATGTAGCCATCCTGTTGCCCACGCTGCGCATAGACGCCCAAGCCCAAGCAACTCGCCGCTGAGGCTGATATAGCTGAGCTATTCACGCCGCGTCCGCGACGCTACCAACGCTACCGCCATGTCAGCTATATTCAGAAGGGTGGCGCCCTCTGTACGAAAACCCGTCAATCAGCGGCAGGTATAGGTTTCGGCGGCGCGTTTCGTTCTTGTAAATGGAACATGGGCGCGTTTAGGAGTGTTTCCATATCCTAAACAGCTCAATAGTGAGATTTCTGGTCGTCAGCATTCGGAACAATCCCGTGACCTGGGCACGAACGTCCTCTTTGCGCACTAATATAGCAATTGTTGGGGTTTTACGTCCTAAAACCACGATACAACTATCAAAGACGCCGTAGTGGAGGGCTTCGGAAATTTGGACCACCTGGGGTTCTTTAACGTGCACCTAAATCAAAGTGTACGGACGTCTGGCACCTTGCCTTCATTGAAATGCCGCCGCCGTGGCCAGTATTTGATCCCGCGACGTTCGGGCCAGCAGTCAAGCACTATAACGACTAGACGACCGCGGCGGCGAGTTCCACTGTACAGCAAGATTTTGAATATTCCGCAGTTGGGCTAGACGCAACAAGAAGAGAGCTCGTTTGGTGACGCTCGCTCCCACGACGTTTCGAATAGAATTGTCTTACTCATTCACGGACAGATCCACCCGCCTTTACTGCGCAGCCACGTCCCTCGATATACGTGTGGGAATATCAAAATTAAACACTTTAGTGGGTCGACCTTCAACGATGTGGTGCCTTCTTGCGATGAACATGACCGCGGTGCGGTCGACCGATGCTGCCAAGATGAGCTAACCTTGCGCGTTAATTAGATCTTCGGCAATCGATGGCCTCCTCGTTCTACTACACTTGAAGGCGTGACTTGTTACGAGGCCGGAATATGTGGCCTGAAGACGCTCGACGGCGGCATAACCTTGTCCACGAGCCCTTGACCTTCAACCGCGTATCAGACTTCCGCCTTCGTCGGGGCTCTTAATTGCCCAACTGTTCACCCGGCTCCTTAACCCTAAAGGCTAAGAGCCTCCGGTGTTTGCTGCGTCAATACCAGAAAGCCGAGCTATGCGCGCTACACTCGGCACTTTGGGCGCGAAGTGAAGCTCTTTTTGACGTATACGGAAATGGGTTTGCGCATGGTCAGCTTCATCAACAGCAATAGATAAGGATCCACGGTGACGATGGCCGTGAATGAATCTGGAAGAGTCTGATCATGTTTAACGGGTCTTGAGAGGTTGCTCGTTTTCGATTTCTGGCCATAATCTTTTGACGCACTGTAAGACTAGATGGGCTTAGAGTTACTGTATATGCTACCTTTAGGTAGCAGAGTTGCGCATAGGTCTGGCTAGCAACCACAGCTATGCGGAGAAGACGCGCTCCGTTTTTGCAGGCGACATGCCTACCGGGTCACCGATCGGCAAGATTGGCGTGTTGAAGACCGGTGATTAACATTACTGTGAATGACTAGTGCCAGTCCAGTTCACTGCAGCGGCGCGGTCGAGAAATACAAGAATTGGCCCGAGCGTCAGCTTCTCCGCAACGCATGGTTGCTAGCGGCGTTTGGAAGACGAATGCGCAACTCTGCTACCTAAAGGTAGCATATGCAGTAACTCTAGATGGGCTCTGGTAGGGGCGCCGCTAAACGGCACAAGGCTGGAAGTCTAGTTTTGCTCAAGAGGTGGCCCAACTTTACTCAAGACCTTCCATCCCCCCAGCCCACTTGGGCTGCTTGTATATATGTAGGTGTTTTGGAAGAGGAAGATAAGTCTGTTCTGTATTGTTGGTAGTCCGGCGAGGGGACGCTGCCTAACCCCCCTCACCCCCCCCCTCATTCCTGTATCTTTTTTCTTTTTTTGCTGTCAGCCCTGAAACAGCATCGAGTGAAAAGTACTCGAGGACAACGACGTTTTGCTACAGATAGCTAATTAAAAACCGAATATTCTCGTATGACAAGGGAGAGTGGAGTTGTAACTTTGCGTAACCTTTCTTAGGTCTGACATGCTTAGTTAATTTACCCACTGAATTTGCCTATTGTTGCTGAACGTCGGGTTGTGTTAGAAGCCTAAATGCGATAATCTTAGCTACGTTCAGTAATATGGTGTTCTATGAAAATCAAACAAGCGCAACGGAAGGTCGGGAGATGCACGTAAGTGTTATTACTGTACATTATTTCCGCTTCCGTGTTGCACTGTTTCTCATTTTTAACACCTATTCTTTGCTCAAACAAACCGTGTACTTCATAACTGTCATGTATTAATTTTGCTGTATATCTTTACTTTTGTTAACTAGTCTGCTAGATATCAGAACCAGAAATTTTTAGTGGAAATGTAGCACTAGAGATGTTTTAATACATGGTACGTTGTTTCTTGGCTGTCAATAATTGGGGCAAGGACCCTTGTCAAGCTGCTAGATAGCAGCTTTTTGTTCTTGTCCTCGTGTTCATTATCTTCCTGTAATGAATGCCAAATAAACTTGATTGATTGATTGATTGATTGATTGATTGATTGATTGATTGATTGATTGATTGATTGATTGATTGATTGATTGATTGATTGATTGATTGATGTTCCTTGAAGGAATTCTAAGATCAGTGCTGTACAGACGTTTGCACCGTTGAATGTGACGCAAATATTGTGAAATCGACAAATAATTTCAGTGACTTGCCTAAATAAAGACAAGTTTATAAGCTATCCAAAGGCAAATGAGTCTTAAAAAACAATCAGTGTCTCTGTAGCAGTATCATTTCTGTAGCAGTAATCGGTGAACGAGATCTTAAATTCATTGACAGTTAAAAATAATACCTCTTTCGGAAGAGCAAGGTGGATCTTCTTCAACGGCTCCCGACTAGAATTCGGCAGTAGACGTATTCATACACTGGCGTACTCAAGTGGTGGTTGTGCGATTTTTATTCTGCTTCGTGTGTGTAGACCACGCAAAATTCCTTTCTACGCCTAAATTAGCATGGTATTAACGCTTACATGCCGCTGAGAGATTGTTCTTACATAATCACAGTTTGGCAATTCGCTTAGGAGAGGTAGCCAGCGTACAAGTAGAAATTATGGCCAAATTATATTTGTCCTTGGTCGCAAGAGTGCACGCTTGCTTTCTAATTTTAGAAAAGCGCTAACAAATGCTTTTCTAAAGAAGCCTTTTTTTTGTATGAGCGAGTTCTACAGCTTTACCAAGTTTCCAAACGGGTTGTTTTGTAAACGACCGTATGAGATATCGAGCTAGAACGTAAAGATAAGACAGCGAGGACACCCTCTCCCCCCTCAAACACACACAGACACACACAGGCTTTGGCGACCTTAGAGAGTGGCACTTCACGTCATAAAAAGTAGAGGTGTGCACGGGCTCCGGGTAGCCCGAAAGCCCGAGCCCGACCCGGCCCGCGGGCCGGGCTCGGGCGGGCCGATGTATTTTCACTTCGGGCCCGGGCCGGGCTCGGGCTACTTGGAGTTTTATCGGGCCGGGCTCGGGCCCGGCGCAAAGCCCGACTCAAGCCCGAAATATAGAGAATGAGCGGGAATTGTTTTCCAGCACGCATACAGCGCCTTTTCCGCGGCCGCCCTTTACCGCTTTTCTTTTCCATTCGCTACTTTAAACAAAAGGGGAGCAGGTAAAGCACTGCCTCCGTTGCACTCCGACAAACAGAGAAGTAACACCACCTGAGCTAGTGACGGCGCCACGTGACTGTTCGCGTTAGACTTAAGGCCAAATCCCATATGAGTGAAAATGCACGCGACAGCGACGAGCGACCCGACGTAGATCGCCTTCGTGCAAGCTGACGCTTGCATGGACATACCCCATACACGTGACGGCTTTGGCGAGTGAACTTCGTTGTTGCTGGCATGAGGCCGTCTACTTGTATAGCAAGAGTGCCGCGCTGTCGCAGGTATGCAATGCAAATAAAATATTTGTTGCATGTTGGTACGTAAAAGGTTTACCGTTGTCTCGCTGTATTTTTTATATGCACGTGCATAATTATTACGTTATTTGTTGGTGTACAGCTGATGTGCTTAGTACGTCGCTGATTGTTTTCGCAGCGAACCTTCAAAATGCCGGGCCGGGCCGGGCCGGGCCCGGGATTGTGTTTTCGTACGTCGGGCCGGGCCGGGCGGGCTCGCAGCCCTTTGCCGTCGGGCTCGGGCGGGCCTTCGAAAAAGTCAGCGGGCCCGGGCCGGGCTCGGGCTCGGAAATACGGCCCGTGCACAGCTCTAATAAAAAGGATGTAAGCTTCCAGTAGCCAAGTCGGAATTTTTTTTTTCGGGGGGGGGGGGGGTGTTCAGACATACTGTATGTATGTCCGTGCGTGCTTTCGTATGCGTGCGTGTATACATACATACGCACGCAAAACTGAAAATTTTCGGGGGGGGGGGTTGGACCTCCCCTGGCTACGCCATTGTAACTTGCCATACGTAAGTCGTCATTTACGAAGTATTGATTTGAAAGAAAAGAGACAACATAAAATGAATTTACTGTCAGTGAAGTAGGGCATTGTATATTAATGTTATCCGCCGCTTTTGAGAACAATTTTTTTTGTGAGACAACTCGTACATCTCGCTAGTATACTGAATTCGCGAAGTACACGCGGAGTCTATTGAACAGGAATCCCATCAAAGTCGTGTATCATTGGGCTACTAGCAGTAGGCGCCTATAGGGTAGGCCCTTTACATAAAGGCGCTCATTACCTTTAATCTCGGAGATAAGCACATCGATGTTCGCTTATTTCGTAAGCTACATATCAGCACCGGGATGAGAGTAGGGGAATTGAGGGGCTCGTTTTCAGTGTTTTACACAACCAATGAAACCGACAGACAATTTAGCCAACGAAAGCAAAGTGGACTATAATTGTGGTTGGTTAACTGTATTTTAGTGATTCTCATTTAAGTTCAAATAAATTAAAGTGGACGAAAAATGACCCCTCCTGTCGGTGGGATCCGATCCCCCAACCTTCGAATTCCACAACCTTCCACAATCTTCGAATTTGAAGGATGTGAAACGAAGGTGGTGGGTTCAGATCCCACCGACGGAAAGAGTCATTTTTGGTCCACTTTAATCTTTTTTTTTTCAATTTAAGTGACAATCATTACAATGCAGTTGAGAAACCACAAATATTGCCCACTTTGCTTTCGTTGGCTTTATCGTCTGTCGGTTTCATTAGTTACATCAGCCCCGGGTAATCTCCCACCCCAAAATCACACTTGGTACCAGAGCAGTGGGGTTGCACAAAGAACCATTCTTCTGTATGGCTATCTGGCTACTTACCAGAGTTCCAAAACGTGAAACGGCTTTCATGTAAATACAAATGGGTAAATGCCTGTCGTTCCTGGGTGTTGTTGCGGTTTTAGACTGGGTGATGCTGTCATATACAGTCGCAGCTATTTTGTTTGGTCACCTCTTGCGCATAATGTTTGCGACGAAGGCCGGAGATAACGCCAGGCCTTGGCCTGGCGTGACAGCAGAAAAAACAGAGAAGGCGACCCTCCTTGCTGCAAAAGCATTCAACTATAGGTGTTCACCAGCCCACATTTCGGTGAAAGAAAATGAGCAAGCGTAGAACTTCCATACTGGTGACCATAAGTCCTTCAGGTAACATGCCTTCGATGCTCGCATGATTACAAAAATACGTTTTTCAGGCTTTGGGGAGGCGTCTTTCTGCGAACGCAGCCATGTGAGGCGCGCTACATCTCCAATCTCACGTAATAAGGCACAGAGTGGGGAAGCCCGTCATCGAGTCTTAAATACTCAACCAAGACTAGGTGCAAGTGGTGTGGCCTGGTTACAGAATTCGATACAAAAAGGTGGTTTCTTAGCGAGGAAGCCCTTGAGCCACAAAATCGCTGATGTAGAATTTTGCGTCCTATAGCCATTAGCCCCTAGAAAGGCTCCAGAGGTTCCAGTTGTCCGGCAAGACAAAGACTGATCTTCGCGAACTAGAAGTGAATACACAACGTGGCTTTACGTGACCGCTGGGTTCTAATCTTTAGCCGTCATTGTTTACATAACGGTCCTTTCGTCACAACCGCTTGCAGCAATCTTCGTGAACAAAAGCAAGCCGCCTCCCGTGTGTACGCTCGCGACTAGTGCCGCGCGCCCGGTGTCCGAACGATGCACAATCAGGTCATTTGTAGCAGCGTCCGACTTGCGACACGTGCGCCCGCACACAGGCGCGCAACGCGCCAAGTAAGAGCTCAAGGTCGACAATGAACAGGGGCTGAAACAGAGCCAAGCAGTCTCACGGTTGTCAGGGGATCTCTCAATATTAGAAAAGCCATTGTTTCAACAGTCATTCTTTTTCTCCACGAAAGCCCTAAGCACTGGCATGAACAAACAGTGCTATAGATTAGATGCTATCGCTGTTGTTTGCCGCATAGAGACCTTCTTCTTAGTCTCGTGTAAACGGCGCGCCGTTGAAGACGATGAAGAACGTTTCTAGTCGCGAGAACGGATATCCACTTACGAGAGCGGAGGTTCCTTGCGATTGACCTTGAATGACCCCGCTTTATCTCTTTAGTTGGTTGGCTAGTTTTGTGGAGCATGATATTAGCTCGCTACCTTTGGTTAAGTATCCCCAAAGCGGCGTGGTATAAGTGAGGCACTAGCCATCGATATTGATACGACACTACGTGTCTTATTTTATTATCAAGATTTGAGTCCTCCTTATGCGTAGCAACCTTGTTCCAACTGGATGTGCGGTGGTGTTTGGGGGAGGGGGGGAGGGGGGCAAATGGTCGCTATTGATGCGTTTGCGGTACAAAGAGCTCTGATACGGCTACACCGTCATCAGCCCACTTACGAGACACCATATGATGAACTCCGTCTGACCTTCTAACTTTCGCCATTCGCTTTCAGGCTTCTTGAGAACGCGTATCAGGGCATGATTTGCCACGTGACTGGCGAGAGTGCTGCGTTTCGTGACAAAATTACGCAGATTGACGGTTTCAGCCCTGCTCGTCACGACAAATCACGCGTGGCGATAATGAAACCAAAGGGTGACTGGCTTCCTTCAAGGTCTCGCCTACAAGCGTGGGCCTCTAGTTGTATCGTTCGCGGCCGCCCTGCATACCGCCGGTTCAGAGCTTCCGATGGCCTTCACAGAGGCAGACGAAGGCAATTTTTCAATTTATGGCGACCTCTCACCCTGCCATACGGCTCGCATCTCAATTTAGCTCCAATTTAGCGCCACTTTGGCAAGGACGTGTCTAACAGTTGGGTCACACTGATGGTCGGGAAACCTTGAGATGAATCTGACTTCTAGGTTTTCTCTCTTTTTTGCAATAAGGCGCCGAAATCGCCGTGGCGCGACAATCGTTGACGTTGAGGAAACTTTTGGGTCTTACCTAATCAAGTGCGGCGTACCGTTTTACTTAGGTTCCTTACGTTGACTAACGGCGATTCGTATCGGCGACTGATGAAAGGCCTGCTCTCCGGACATGCCATCCGTTGTACGCATAGGCGATTCTCATTCATTAGTTGCACGAATGTTTAGGTTTGCATCTCCCCGCTTAAGTCGCAACATATGAGCGATTTCGTGAAGCGCTGATCGCGGTTAGAAAAGTTAGGATGCTGAAGCGGCGTGCATGAAGCCGCGATTACAGAATGTGAGAGGGCCGTTAGGTAGACCCGGCCTGCACCACTTATGTATCGCAGGAAGAGCCGCGACTACAGGGGAAATTTCTCTGAGCTGAGAATGTTTAGTGCAATTATCTCCCACCCGTCTCGCACATGCGGCGCGCGGGGTTTCGCCAGAAGCAGACGGAGTCAATTATCCTAAATCACCTTTCTCTATATGAAGCAACAGGTGTGTTTACGCTAACACGTGTCGCGCGCTCGCCCTGTGCCCTTGCGGTTACCAGCGTAACGGTTACGTTGTAGCGGCATGTACGATTATACGATAAGAATTTTGATCCTGTGTTGGGCAACCACCGGCAATGCGTAGTTCGCGCCTTTACGCGTCACAGTTAGAGAGCTTGAGCGGCGAACGATCCGGTTTTACGTAGACATACGCTTTCCTGAGGCCGAGTGTACTCGTCCTGTATAACTTAAAGGGGCCATGACTCCCAATTTCCTATCATAACCTGTGTTGTGTGGGTTACTTCTTGTGCGTTCACAAACAAGCTGGCGAAACTTTAGCGCAATTGGTCGAACACATCATTTATAACTGAATTTTTTTATAAACAAGCGAGCGCCCTGAGAGTCGGGCAATACTGGCGTACCCGCGAGCCGTGACGTATAGCAAGCTGCTTGGTGGGCGAGCGTCTGCATTCCGTCGAATGATTTTGTTCCTTGGTCAGCTGCGCATGCAATCGTGCTATTTCAGCTTTCTTCATCTTGGCACTGAAGTTGAACGATTTGCAACGGCTGAAATTTTGGCAGAAGACGACGGCTGCTCTCCAAGCAGCACATGACGTCACACACGCCATGGAAAAATGGTGGTCGCCGGCGGTGGGCGGCGCTTATAACCGGCGACTTCTAGGGCTCATTTTTGCACTGAAATAATATTTTACAGTCATTTTTCTTTATTGTATATTTATATTAGACCCTGCACTTCTATTTCTCGCTTACAACCGCAAATTATTGGGTGACCGTGTCATGGCCCCTTGAAAGCACTTCATGGTTTTCTTTACTTCTACTTCTTTTTTACACCGAAGCTTATATAACACGCCCAGTCGTGTATCCGTACGCAGAAAACTCCCTTACGCCTTCTATTGAAGCATTTAGAAGCATTAAAGTGGGACTCATCGTTCCCTCTGTGGAATGGCGGAAAAAACTAACGCATTGCAGTGAAAAAAAAAAAAAAAAACGATTTTCGCAGGTCCTGGGGTTTGAACCCGGGCCACCATACTCGGAAGGAAAGTGCGCTAATCGGTATGACAGACGCCCTTTTTTCTTTATTGCTGACTTTGGCAAGCCATGGTTTACATAGAGTAAAACAAGTCAGCCACGCTTTGGCTGACACGAGATGGAAATTTTGGCAAGGGCGTCAAATCGTCACCTACAGAAATCGACGTACACCTCTGTCAGATGCACAACACTTTCAATGAAACGTTCATATACAGGACGGATGACAGGTTGACCCCGCGGCGTTGAGTCTCAGGATCCACGCTTGCAGGATGCGAATACACCTGAACCATATGACTACCTTCTTTTTTCTAGTTTCATGGTGAGGACTCTCGAAGAGCAACGGTATATATTATCCCTGGAAAAATGTCTTGACAACGGTGCATTTGTGTTTCAAAGTGAAGCCGACATTAAGGAGATGGGCGTAAAATTTAGTCTTTGTGAGGTGGCTTTCCCGCATTGTATGTTGCAGTGAAGCCTATTCATAACCTCGATGGCGTCGTCGTCGTGAATGTATCGCGGAAGACTCAGCACGCTGGTTTTAGCGTTGATGGGCACGTTTACAACCTGACATTTCATACCAAACTGGCCTCTGCCGTGTCACCTCTGTGCATGCGCTAAGCAGCTTCGATGGTAATCCAACCTTCACAAAGTGGAATGGCTGCTCAATTATTTCTTTACATCGGTGCTTTAAATTGTAGACCTCCTTGATTTTGCGGCGTCCTTATGGGAAAAAAATGTTGCAGTAGCTTAGCTCGGCTATGCCAGGATATACGTAGTGTTAGCAAAGGTTCAGCTGATTATTCTTAGCTTTCCTGATTGTCTAGGATTAGCTTGATTATCATGCTTACTGCTGCTCCAATGACACACACACGGCATACGTATTATGTGGCACATGTATATTTATTTTGCCAGGCAATTACTTCGGGATCCGATGAGTTATGCTTCTCCGCTCTTCTGCGCCGTTGAGCAGCACTTGTGCTCTCCTTCTCCATGGCTATACCGCAGTGGCAAACGCCAGTCAGTGGCGCTATCAAGCGGCTCCAGCGCAGTGTCAGACGGCGACTGCCCAGCGAAGGCGTATAGCTGCGCGCGCGCCGGCGCCAGTTCGCCTGCCACGGCTACGACGTCACTCCTCTGGAATGCGCAGACCAGCGGCGGCGGAGTGCGCAGGAGGTGCCGGCTCCGGTGCGCCAGCTGTGCGACATCACTGATCCTCGCGCATGCGCAGCACGGCTCTTGAGGAGGCGCACGAAACTGGCTCGGCTAGGCCACTGTAGCTAACTCTACACACCAGACCCTCCTTCAGCGAGCGATTACGTCATCAACGACCGGTCCAAGGTGGGAAGATCCCAGAGGCACTGCAACACCACGTGAGGTGTACAAAGCTTGAGGGTAGAAGAGGATCTCATTGGACTCGACTGAGAATGGCGAGGAGAGCCGAGAGAGAGAGAGAGAGAGAGAGAGAAGGAATGCAGGAAAGGCCGGGAGGTTAACTAGACTATGCGTCCAGTTTGCTACCCTACACATGAGGAGGGGGAATAGGGGAGTAAAAGAGAGAGAGAGAAGGACAGACGCATGTCACATCACATACACAGTGCAGGGTTTCACAGGCGGTCGCTCAATGAAGTTGTTTTCAAGTACCGCAAGAGGGATCGTGTGGCTTTCTGGGCTGATGTGCTGCGCGACCAGGCTCCTAAGATATTTGCTTCATTGAAGGGCCGGTCATCGCAATTGTATAGAGACTATTGAACATCTCTTGTGCGACTGTGCCCAATTTGATGAAGATCGCCGGACTCTCCAGTGCGCCTTGAATAGACTCGCGGAGAGCAGAGGTGGCAGTGCGCCTGTCGGCACCGCTGGTCACCCACCTTCTCAAAGTGGAATGGTCTCGAGTTTTTAAGCATGGAGTGCTATTAGCTCCCATTGACGGTAGTCTTCAGTGACCTTGAGCCAAATGTCGGCGCTTTTGCCCGGGCACTTCAAACGAGACATCTGGGAGCTCATCGAGAACATAAGGGTACTTAGACAAAATCATCCGGGAATGGTTACGCGGCTGAAGCAAGACATCCGGGAAGTCAGTCCAAAAGGTTAAAAAACGCCAGGCCTGCGCTGAAACCGCAGCACAGTCACAGCGAAAGCTGGAAGAGCGGCGTTTCAAGAGCCCGTTGTAAGCTCTCTTGGGGCTACAACACAAGTACACTAGAAAGGTACCCACTACGCCATAAATCAAATTTTCGTGAAGTTGGGAAGCGCCTACTAAGCCATTATTCGTCATTCTGCGGAGAAGCGAGGCACCAGCTACACGTCTGTAAGGGATTATGTGCACTTTTGTTGACGCGACGACTGATGACGATGAAGAATTACGGCTCAGCCCTTTGTAATGGGTTGGAAGCTTTAAACGGCCCACCAGTTATGTAATTTGCACTGGGTGACGCCCGGTCGCTATTTCCCTCTGCCGTCATGCTGTATAACATACGCTGACGTGGGAGAGAGACGGGGGAGGGGTGCGAAGAACTTTACTGAGACCCCGAGGAAATGGATCATGCGCTTATGGGCTTCCTTGGCAACCAATACAAGTGCACTTGCGAGGAACCCACTACGCTATAAATCATTGTAATTTTTCAGAAGTAGGGCAGCAGGCACTGCGCCATTTTTCGTCATTCTACGGAGAGCCGTGCTATCTTCTAAACGCATGCAAGGCATTATGCGCACTTTGTTGATGCTGTGCCTGATGACGACGAAGAATTATGGCAGAGACCTTTGTAATGGGTTGGAAGCAATCAACAACCTACTCGTTGCGCAATTCGCATTGTGTGACGCCTGGTTATAGAATTCGCGTTGTGCGACGCTTGGTGCTTATTTTACTCTTCTGCCACGCTATATTGCATATGCTAATGTGGTTCGTTCCCGACACGAAGCCTGTATAGGACATTTTTGCAAAGCAGTTTCAACCACCGGCATGGCTCAGATGTTGAATACTGGGCTCACACGCAGAGGTCCCAGATTCGAACCTCGTTCCATCCTGGAATTTTTTTTTATTTCGTTTTTTTTCTTATTTCGAGCGATACTGGTTACGGACACCGGCGGCGGCGGCGGCGGCAGCGGCGGCGGCGGCGGCGGCGGCGGCGGCGGCGGCGGCAGCGGCGGCGGCAGCGGCGGGGGCGGCGGCGGCGGCGGCGGCGGCGGCGGCGGCGGCAGCGGCGGGGGCGGCGGCGGCAGCGGCGGCGGCAGCGGCGGGGGCAGCGGCGGGGGCGGCGGACAACTACGGCGCCAAAAACGGCCGGTGAAATGATCTCATAACAGCTTTCGCTGTAAAATGGGCTGCCTTTGGCAGTCAACCAGGGGCGTAGCCAGAAAATTTTCGGGGGGGGGGGGGTCAACCATACTTTATGTATGTTCGTGCGTGCGTGCGTTTGTATGTGTGCGTGCCTATATACGCAAGCAAAACTGAAAAATTTCGGGGGGGGGGGGGTTTGAACCCCCCCAACCCCCCCCCCTTGGCTACGCCCCTGCAGTCAACCCTTCATACCGAAGCGCATTAGATACCCTAAATACGGTCCAAGGAAATTTTAAAGCATACTGCTTCAAGGTTCTTCTTAGGGCTTGTTCAAACTATCACTGAAACTGCAACTTCTTGCACGCTGAAATCTTTTTTACCATATACAATGGCAACGTTTCAAAGGCTGATAGGCACTACACTTGCTCTTTTAAATGCCAGCGCCAAGATTGTGCTTTCTTGAACGCCAATGGGGGGCGAGTAAACGGCGCGCTGCCAGACGTCACCTTGGAGACGGTGGGTTAGCGACGCGGGTTGCCGCATTCTTTGAGAGATGGCGCCACGCTGCGTGGGGCGCACCAGCCTGCTGTCCAGTCGTGACGTCGTGACCACGTCTGTCGCGTACGCGAGGCAAAGCCGAAGATTTATCTCGCACAGTTACAGCAAACAATGTCATCCATATGGACGAGCATAGGCGTGAGCACGAGGGGGGCAGGGGTAGGAACGCTCCCCCTCCCTAGTCAACTAAGGCGGGGGGGGGGGGGGCGCAAAGTCTGCCCTATACGTTTAATGAGTCGGACCTACCGCGCTACTATGGTTACGCAGGTTTATTACGATAATGGCGGCCGAATGCTCCTGATGTTGTATTCCAAGAATCTTTTACTTCCCATTTTTACTTCAGGAAACCATGGACAAAAGGGAGGCCATTGTGAGAAGCCCGTCATCGCTTAATTTTCATTAGTGTTTTCATCTATTGTGAAGCTTGTCCTTTGGACTGGACCAAGGGGGGGGGGGGAGGCTGCGATACCCCCCTCCTCCACCCCCCCCCCCCTCTTGGGGAACCCTGCGCAACCCTATGTGGACGAGCGTACATTGCAGTGTGGTGTAGTATGGTGGGGTGTGCGCTCTATTCATCCTGTCACATATGATTAGGGCTCTGTTGTCTACCGTAGAAAATCGAACACCGTGGGCCAAGCATGACGGGCATACTACCGTGCAAGCATGTTGCTCGCGCTGCCTCGTGGAGGTCAGTCTCTCGAATTGCGCGTACGTGGTTGTTTGCCGAAGAAAACTAGCTTTTCATTCATTATTCACTTAAATCTGCAGAGCTATCCGAAATCGATACGCTCCGCGGTCTAGGCGTTGTCTCGAAGGTAAATTGTCCTCGTCCCAGTGTATTTTGAAAACTGTAGCACATTGCATGAAACAGTGGCCCGTGGTTACGTTACAAGGTAGCTATTCGTGTTCTCTCCTGCAAATAGAGAAATATCTCATGAAACTCTCGTAAGGAGACAATTAGCATTCCTGTTTACTATATGGACTCCAACATTACCTAATTAGCTAATATAAATGCGATATCTATGGTAGCATTACTCATGTGAAATCATAGTGGGTCCTTGAGCCTTACGGTGAGGAATCGAATGATTGCTCCACCAGCTGCATTTTGAGAGATCTTATCAGCGCGGGACATCCCAATTTCCTCCCTCCTGAACTATTCGTTATCCATTTAACTCAGCAAGCATTCAACGCGCTCACGGTACAACGGTTGCATACAATAAACCATTCCTTCCAACATCCTATGAAGAGTAGAACAGTCCTGCCCAGTCAGTCGCTCTTCGACGTAGTTATGCTAAATTCTGGGAAACTTTGCAGTTACTCTTTGTTTCACCCTTTATACAGAGCAGAGATTAAACGAATCCTTCTAGGTTATTTCGCAAATATACAATCTTAAACGTTTTTGAATCCAAATAGCGATCGTAATTTTGTTCTTCATTTTGTTCTTCACAGTCCTTACGTATCATTGGTATTTGTTGGAACAAACAGGGGTAGTTGGTATAGTTATTGTCATTTAGAGAGAGAGAGAAAAAAAAAGTAAAAAGGGAACCTGGGCTGGTCACATTAGGCAAAGGATATAAGCGATAGTTACTGAGAGCGGGGAAATGGTGCAATAGGTTGGGAAACACAGCCGTGGGCGTTGGAGACTTGGGTGGATCGATGAAATTGAGAAGTGCGCAGCAGTAAAGTTCTTACTATTATATTTAGATTTTTTATAATATGTTGCTGAAGCTTCTCCAGTGTTGTAAGAATATTGCGTTATATTTCTCTTCCCCACTGTGCACAAAAATAAAACGCGGAAGCACATGCACAGCATTAGCATGCAAGCCAGTGTAAAAGGAATATTAAACAAAAATTTATTTGAAACAAAGAAGGCAAGATGAATAGCTTTCTTGCAATGCTGAATACTTCGTGACGATCATGCAACAAATGATATTTCCATCATCATCCCCACGAGATTGAGAGGTGTGAATGGAGTAAGCTTCACAAGAACAAAAGCCCAGAAAACTGGCTCCTAAGGCGATTCCGCCGAGTTTGCCTTAAAAATTACTGGCAATGCCAGGCACGTAGGCAAGGGGGGGGGGGGCGAAAATTTTCCAGCCTTCTATATTCCCAGGCAACTTTTTTTTGTTTTTGCCATGGAAAGACTTTCTTTCGAACAATTAGGCCTTGCCCCCCCCCCCCCCTCCCGAAAAAAAAATTCTGGCTACGTGCCTGGGCGATGCTCATCTTCCATACGACCAGCAGTCCTTCATTCGTGAGGACTGACTTTCCTTTGAATTTGTTGCCATTTGAGAAATTTGGCTGCACCATCACCTTTCAGCGTTTGCAGGCACTGCTCTCTCTTCTGCTTGTTGCTTGTTGATGGCGCTTCATCTGCCTGCAAAGTACTTAGACGCGCGTCTGAAGAGCCACCGCGCCACGTGCTTGCTCGCAGTGCAAGAGATGTCGACGCGCGATGTTCTTGGTCGTGCAGTTCGGCACACCAACGATGTGCAAAGTTCGTAGCTACGGCTACGAACAGTCTTTTGCACTATGGGCTTCGTCATGCAGTCGGAGGTGCCAATCTGCAAAATGTTTAACCGAAGGTGCGAGGAGTCCTCGTGCGATGGTGTTGATCGCGCAGGGTGAATGACTAAGAGCCGATCAGGGCCGTGGATTCCTGACCGTATTTCCGCGTAAGTCTGCGCTCACTGTGCCTAGTCGTGCGTACCGAGGTGCCTTAATGCGACATGGTTAACTGCTGTTTCTAGGAGTCAGCGCGCGATGTGTTTGACTGTCAGAGGCAAAGAGCATTTGAAGGGTCCACCGGGCTTTAGCGATGTCTACGACGAACACACCGAGCGTTCTCATCTTGTAACTGTGCTTTCTTTTATGCCACCGAAGACTGCCGTTTACGAATGCCAAATTTATGGTGAGCTAAGATTGCCGATCCACCATGAACAAATAGTTTTGACAGCCATGAACCTGTGGTGGCGTCAACGCGCAATCAGCATATACAGCACGCCGACGTCATTTCCATTGTGGGGGCAACAGACCAATCAGGAAGCGCGTGGATCCACGTGACAGAGACGGCCAATCAAGAGTTTGAAACAAACATCAAGCTTTTGCTTTTTTGTACGTGTGCATTGGTCGAGCGCAGCTGACCAAAGCGGCAGATTTGAATGCGGAGAAATGCGCTTTCCGACCGTAATAACATACCGGCTGCGCAACCACTCAGCGGTGCCACTGCGGATGCTATGCCGATGTTGCTTGCCGTCCCAATATGACTTCTTTTTGGGTGAGTTTGTGCTTAGCTTGTTTAGGTATGCCTAACTGGGGCGCATAATACATTTAGTGAAAAAGTGGGCAAAGAAAAGAGAAAAGCGAAGCGCCGACTACCAACTGTTTAATGACACTCCCGAAAACGTACAGGGAGAACCGTTAAAAAAAAAGAAAAACTCATTTTCTGTCCTTATTTCCTCGAAATTGCTACCCACCTTTGTTGATAAAGCATTTTTAACATCACATCCGCACTCTAAAAACAGGTTTTGAATATGTTTAGAATTTTTTTTGTGTTCGCATATTTCGAATGCGAAACGTGCCTCTCGAATGATAGCGAATACCAAACTATTCGAATCGCACATTCAAAGTTTCGAATATTCTGACACCGCTAGTTCAAACAAATCATTCTTCTTCGCGATAGCAACTTCCTATTATTATTTTTTTGTGTGAAATAAGCGCAGACACGACAGCGCCTTGATAAACGGCGTATAGATATGCCGAATAACGTTATGGCAAGGCTATTGAATAGTGCAGCAAGATGGCGCAAGCGACACTTTGGCTAAACATGTAGGGCAAATCAATGCCAACGGTGCTGCTTGGCTGTAGTCCCGGATGACGTTTGTCGTGTTCTATGCCAACGTTCTCTTCGGGTTCGAATAGGGCTCTCTTCCACAACTCGATCCCTTTTTCCATTCATTGAAAGAAACATAAATGGAGGAATTCAACAATTTCTTGGAGACGGCTACCACTTGGCGATTAGGAATAAAATAAAGTTTAAGAAAAAATATTGTCTTACCGACACCTCTCTTCTTAGATATACTTTCGTTTCCGTAGTTTCCTGATGTAAACTAGGACTCGGACACATCGATACAATTGTTTTAAAAAGATCGGAATATTTGAACAACGAACAATACTATTTCCTCACAGTAGACGCAGCCATTGAAGGTCGTAAAACGAGGAGCAACAATCTGCGCTTGGTCTTTCAAGTCTTCCTTCTTGTGGTCACACACGCCCCCCCCCCCCCCCCCCCCCACACACACAAAAAAATACACACACACAAACACACACATACACACATACACACACACCCTGAAGAACACCGGACACCATCCGAATCGTGGGAAGAATAATAAACTTTTAGCTTTGCGCATCCTCTGTTTCAGAGCATATATGTATATTGTCACGTGGTTGCGATGGCGAGGATGGCAAACGCAGGCGGCAAAGATGAAACTCTTTATTTGGCGAACTCCTACCTAGTAGAGGAACCAACACTCAAAGGTTAGCAAAAACGGTGAGCACAGACATCGGCAGTCAGTAGTCTGACCATCGGCGGAACACGTCGTATTTTTTACGTCAGTGATCGAACATTCCAGCGGCTGGTGCTCGCGTAAGCACCCGAATAAACTTGATGACTCGTGTCCTGCGCGTAATGTTAAAGAGCCCCTAAACCACCCCGCGTTCAAAGAAAAGGGAGTGGTCTCCTCCTCGCCTTCGCTACCCTTCCTACAGGTGATATCTCCTCCTCGCCACTTATTAAAAGCACGTGCACAATGTCAGCACTAAGCGTTGAGCCTATCAGGATTTCGCACTTGTCGGATACACGCTGTTATCTCAGCTTGCGCAGTCGGAAACACAATAATTGCAGTGAAATCAGTTGAAAGCGAACGATGGACATTCGATACAGTGAAGAACGGGTGGGCGGCTGCATAGCAGAGCAGTGTAGAAGACAATCCACAACTGATATTTTGCGTATATGGACCAATCGAGAGTAAGTACTGTAATGACGTCACGCGAATGACCGCTCATGCGTCGCGAAGTGCGCCAGAAGGACGAGAGAAACGCCAGGAGAGAATAACGCGCTCGTGTTTTTTTTTGTATTTTCAGAGGCTGGTGAGGAGCCCTTTAACAGAATAATCTGAAACAATGGCGAAGCTTGCCAAACATTCCAGAGAGACTTGCACCGAGCGGTACGGATCAGCTCAAAATATGTTTATTCTGACAGCATCTTGAAGAAATCGTTAAATGTAGTGCCGACCGAACAGTAAGTAACTGTCGCGACGTTATACTTGTAAGGTGCGCAACCAATCTGTCATTGTGTTCTTCCCAAATCACGGCTCGTTGGTGTCATCACCTCTTCCTTCACCGATACAATTTCCGAGGTCTGAAGACCAGCTCCCATGGCTTTGGCCGCATTGTTATGCCCAGAACTTCATCGTTCAGTTGAACACCGGTGGTTGATGCCTCAACGATGAAGTGATGCAGAATGTTTGTGAAGTAGACAAACACCACCATGTTGGCAATAGATTCGCCAGGACAAGAACGCTTGCCTGCACAAGAATTGCAAGAAAAACAGAGACGCACATTTAATGTTTCGTATTTGGGGAACATATCAAATGAGACATTGATTTTTCTGCTTAATTATCGTCTAGGGACCCGCACATGCAGATATCTTGCTAATTAAACAAATGAAATAATTTTCTAGGTTTTACATGCCGCGAACACATCGTGCACTAGTCTATAGGACCCCTTATAGCCTAGTGGTATCGGACCTCCTCCTGTACATTGATTCTGCGTTGTGTTTTGTACTAATATATGAATATGAACTGGAAACTTGAACGACCGCACAAGGCACGCCGTATAGTGGCGGCAGCTATGGCACTACAATACACCACGTAAAGTTATTTAGCATGCACCTAAATCTCACCACAAGGGTGTTATAGCATTTGGCCCCTATCGAAATGCACCTGCCACAGCCGGGAATCCAACCCGTATCCTCGAACAGATCTCGCTGCATCAGAACAAAACTGACCGAGAACGTGAGACACAAAGTGCCACACGCATTCATTAGGCTACGAGAAAAGTGTATTTATGCCGCTTGGCAATGAACTCAGTGCCTAAGAAAAAGGCGTTTCACAAATGTCCAATGACATATTATTTTGCCAGTATTGCACATAACGTGCCCTTAAATTACGCATTCATATATCTAGTCAAATAGAAAGATGTCTAAAACTTGACCAAGTTAGTAGAGGTTCATGTGGGTGCAAAAATAGTGTGTTGAAACGTTGCATCAATTTCAGCGCTGTAATTTCTATTTCTGACAGCATTAACGCCCGAGTATCAGCAAAACGTGTCATTCTAATTTTCTACAGCCTATTTTGTTATGCATTACCGGCAGAAAATGGAATAAACCACTGCGGCTTTGTCAACAAGTGGCCGCTCTCGCTGAGGAAACGTTCCGGGCGGAACACTTCCGGGTCCTTCCAATATGAGGGCTCGTTGAACAGTGACCAGAACGAAGGGATGATGATGCTTCCACGTGGGACAATGTAGCCACCCAACTTGACGTCATCCGCAGTACTGCGCGCAACGCAAAATCATTAGTCGAACATTTGCTGCAGGGAAGAGCTTAAAGCGAGAATCTCAGTGAAAGTACCGCAGCTCTAAGTTGTCGTTTCATTAATTTGACTAGCCTCGATAACTGCGCGGCATATACAATCAGCAACCCTTGCTGGGCATGTATTAATGCACGTATATAAAGCTCATTTCATAAAGCACAAATATAACTCGAGCATTCATATTGCGCCAGGCAGCAGCTGGCGTAATTTAATATTCCAGGAGTGTAGGAAGGTCTCCCCTTGTATGAGCAATTTGCAACGCCATAACATTGGTGCTGTCATATTTGCACCTGCGACCGCGTACCCGTTTAACGCATTGCGGTGTTGACCTCGATGTAGCACCCTCCGGGTCCATAAAGAAAAACACATTGCATGCTCTGTGGGTGAATTATTTAACTTGTAGCGATGCAAAGCAGAGCGCTAGGTGAACTTATAGGGACGCTGGTAATACGCGCCATTGTATTTTAATTCTGTCGGTGAGCATACAATCCACTTTGTCGCATGCCGCAATTCCTTACCGAAGAGTGCACCTTTCTGGGCTGGTTGGTACATGATTAAGACGGGAACAAACAGCACTAGACACGGGGCAGCGGGAGGACGACAGAAATGGCGCTGAACGAAACACCGCTGTTTTTTTGTTTTTTTTTTATAGAAAATGCAATATATACGCCAGCTTTGCGCAGAAGACCAACAAAAACACGTTATCTTCGCAGAGATCGACAAGAAATCCTCACGTTACATACGTCGGCAAAACAGGCTATCAGGTTTTTTTTAGACAGTAAATGATTTCACAGTCATGAAGGGATGAATGTTTGCGAAATGGTGCACTGCTTAAGGATTGGGCGACAGCCACATGCTTTGCAGTGCTGAGCTAAGTGACTGGATACAGATTCATTAAACGCAGTGTTGTGCGGAACGGCGTTCCAAGGAACGACGTTCCAGGAACTAGTTCCTTTTTGGAGGAACGGAGGAACGCCACCGTTCCATTTAGGATCGTTGGAACTGTAACGGTAACTCGTTACGTTTACGTAGGAACGCCACAGGGAACGGCGTTCCTTCTGTAAACGTTCGTCGGCATTGAACAGGCGCCCGCACACAGCACATCGTGCAGAACCAAGC
The DNA here is from genome assembly GCF_013339695.2 of Rhipicephalus sanguineus. NCBI lineage: Eukaryota > Metazoa > Arthropoda > Arachnida > Ixodida > Ixodidae > Rhipicephalus > Rhipicephalus sanguineus. The sequence goes on from NC_051185.1 coordinate 74,392,498, forward strand.
GGATGGGCGACCGCGTGAGGCGCAGGAGTATACCACTCGCCTGTCACTTGATTATGCTGCCAGGGGCGCAGGGAAGCCCGCGATGCCGAGACCGACCATGTGCGGGAGGAACAGGAGATTCTTTTTTCTTTTTGTGAGAGCCAGTGTGACAGCAATCAAGGGCCGTTCTGGAGTGTAGACACACCTTGCAGAACATTTACTTGACATTCGAGACTCATCGAAACCCATTGCAAAGCCGCCGCCTGGAAACGGCGGGCTATGTTTTTACCTCGGCGACTTTTTGTTCGGCCAACTCGAAAGTAGTTGTGTGTGTGTGTGTGTGTGTGTGTGTGTGTGTGTGTGTGTGTGTGTGTGTGTGTGTGTGTGTGTGTGTGTGTGTGTGTGTGTGTGTGTGTGTGTGTGTGTGTGTGTGTGTGTGTGTGTGTGTGTGTGTGTGTGTGTGTGTGTGCGCGTGCGCGTGCGCGTATTCGGGCGGTTCTGCTACGCGTCCCCCTGGCCTTGTCAGCATAGAGAAAAGTGGGGGAGCCAGCTTGCCGTAGTCGAGGCGCCTGCGCGTGGTTCCGCGGAGTCCTCGAATAGCGCTAGAGGACATCGTCCCAATCTGGTGAATGACGACGAATCATCGTCGCTAATCTGGTTTTTGACGCGCATGGGGCAGAGGAACCAATCACAACGCTAGAGGCCGCAGAAAGTGAGTGAAGCAGTGAAGCACCAACGTGCTAACCACCGAAATCCCGCGCGGTGGCCTCCCACTGCGCATGAATCGTCTTGGGCCCCAACGTAACGGTGGCGAAGTTACACTTTGGTTCTATCTCTTGGGAGTGAACGCCTCACCGCGTGCAGCATACGCTTTCGACGTTTTATTAGCTTTATGTCCACGCACTTGCCCACTGCGAAGCTTCGACCCAATTCCTGGGAATATTTTTCTCGTCACGTAGTATTTAGCGGCTGGCTCGATCGTCTCTCTAGTATCTCGTGCATGCCCCGCCGGCAGCTATAGGCAAATGTCTTTTTACACGCGGTTGCATGGATGGCGGGGAAGAGGACCGAAACGCAGTGGACGCTGGTGCCGCAGTGGCGCCTGTCCGGTGCCTTCGATAGTTGCGCATGGGCAGGAATACCTTAAACATGCGAGTTATCTCCGCGGCTATTGGTCTAATAATTTGATTATAGCTCAGTTCGACAGCCGCCTCACCGATAACGTCTGTCATGCAACAAACGATACGCATACTAAATCCAGAGCTACATTCTTGTTGCACCCACTGAGCCTGCCCTCGGCCCTACGACCTCGGTTGACTTTGTTCCTATGTGTGTACAACACGGCAGTACCTTCAAGCGCTTGATGAAATGGCTGTTCAATAGTGGCAACGAAGTGCTGACGAGAAAACAGGTTCGTCGGTCAGATACCAACATCGAGATGCTACTATTGCTGAGTGCGAACGAGAGACTTCACTAAGTTGCGAATACGTATCCTGGACATTATTTTCTACTCACACTGCAATATTGAATGAGCACTTGTTAAGCGCCTGTGTATTGTTCTTTTCGATTCTGTTTCCCGTGCAAGAAACCTTTTTATATTGATGCATGTGTGGAAATTTCTGGTTGAATGTCTGAAGAGCAGTATTCTGACTGCACATTTGAAGACTAACGTGGAAAGTGCCCCATGTGTTGCACTTGTGATAGACGAGCGCAAAATTTGTAGTTAGACATGTCTGTAGTGTGGCCGGTGGTCTATAAAAAATTCGTCTAGGAGCGTCTCCTTAGATTCCTTTTATCTACATATAACCTGCTTCCGGTGATGTCAAATTCGTAAAATATGCGTAACTTGATGTGAGCATTAAAATGCTTACTTTTCTATGCCTCAGGATTATCCGGCAATGACCGGCACTATATTTTGAATAAAAATTCAGCTGTAACGTTAATGTAACGACACGTTCCAATTTTCAGAATGTAACTGGAACGAGTTCCTTTCTCATAAGAGGAACTTGTAACGGGAACTCGTTCCAATATTGCGAAGGAACGAGGAACGAGATTTCGTTCCTGTTTTAGAGGAACGTGTACAACACTGATTAAACGAGTACGTGTGCTCTCTTATACCCTTGTTACACGGGCACACTAACCTCAGTTACGGCAAACCTTAGTTCCCTTAAACCGCATTTACATCCAGTTAGACGGAAAGCTTAACCGCAGTTAACCCACTAACAGTGGTTGCTCCGAACTGAGGTTGACCACCTCAGCTAAGGAAGCTAACTAACAAAATGGCGGCACCCAAGTCGGTGGTCGAAGGCAGCGTGGCTCCACTGGAGGCTGAAACGTCTTCCCAAAAGCAAGGAAACTGGCCTTTCTCAAGAACAGAAGCGCTGACACGCCAAACAGGCAGTCAAAACAAACCACGCACCAAACACGGCGATACCAAACGTATCAAGCAACGGATTGTATTGGCTTTCGTACAGACCGTATGTTGACTTCGCCCATAGTTTCGAGACTAGCCCTAATTAAGCCAAACATTGTCAAAACACTTGATGAAATACGCTCGGCGGCTGCAGATGCAAGGAGGAAGGATTTATTTTAACTGAAATACGTTGTATTTGTCAGCACTTTTTATAAAAACCAGCTAAACGCTTATATTTTAATCGCGAAACTTGGTGTCACATGACCTGCTTCAGGGACCGAAGCTAAGGACAACTTTTCGCGTGTAACATGTTCCAACCGCAGCTGGCGCTAACTATAGTTTACTCCGGTTAACTGAGGTCCGTCGTAACTGAGGTTAGCGCGCCCGTGTAACTAGGGCATTAGCTGTTCATTCAAGCATCGGCCTGTTTGGCCGAAGTAGGAACGCCCGCGCGTGAAGGGAATTTTACACACTACTGCATAGATGCGTACAACAATGTACTTTCTGTGCTTTTTTTCTTAGTTTTCTGTCTTGTTGCCCTCCTTGTTCACCTTGCGGCACTGTGCTGCAAGCTTGTTTCATAGAGTGCACAAAACGCGAACTCAAATCTTACTGGCGACCTTTCTTAATTAGTGCGAAATCTCATAGACGTCAGGTATAACGGCTGTGCTTGCATGAAGTATTTTGTCCTCTTTATCCTGTACCGCTCTCCCCTCGCAGAGATCACCAACATTCTTTCTGTAACCACCAGCGAGGCCCGGGCATAACCAGCATGGCTGAGCCGTTGCAACTGGTGCTCGAGAGAGAGAGAGAATAAAAATAAAAGAAAGGCGGGGAGGTTAACCAGGGCTGAGCCCGGTAGGCTACCCTGCACTGGGGAAGGGGGAAGGAAAGTTAGAGAGGAGGAGAGAAAAGTCACTCTTTCAGCCGACGTAACAGTTCCGCGTTTGACATCACAAACGGCGAATCAGTCCGCCATCCTTGAGAAAACGCAACAGCGCTTTCGTTGCCTTTCGGAACTGTGATGTGCAGCCCCATGGTCCTAATATTTTGCGCGACAGTGAAAGCGCTTCCGTCCATTTGATTTAGTGCAGTGCTGAGGTGAAGCCTCTCGGTTGCGTATGTCGGGCAGTAACACAGAAGGTGCTCAATAGTTTCCTCAACGGCACATTCGTTGCACTCGGCGTTGTCGGCCATCTCTATCTTAAATGAGTAGGCGTTCGAAGCTACCAGCTACCTGGTGGTGGCACGAGCGGGTCAGAGGCGCTTTTAGGCAGGAGACTGTAATACCCCTCTTTACGAGCTCAGAGTGCGCAGGCGTGGAGGGTTGGATAGCTTTATTCGAGAGGGGGTTATATCGGCAGCATATATGTTTAGTTTCAAGTGATAAACCTAGGTCTAAAAATCTTATTTTGCTGTTGGAGGGATGCTCAACCGTTAGAATTAATGGCTTCACATCACACTGAAATATGTGAAAAATTTCGGGTAATAACGAGATGCTCGCGTGAAGCGCAAGCAAGGCGTACACAAAGCGGGAAACCTTAGCAACACTGGTCATCGGGAGATGAGCCATGACCCATATCGCGCTATTGCCATTCTTTTGGTGTGTCATGCACTTTTTCCTATGATTCAGTATTTCGCTTTTTTTTTTTAATGTGAACTTGGCCCATTTTGTCTAGGTATTTAACTGAATATATTTCGGAATGAACAAGTACGGCTAAGTATGTTGAACGGATCACCTGTATCAGTACCGGCTATTGCACTCGTTTTTCTTTTCAAACAAAAGTACTATGAACTTTTTAAAGTATTACTGCAAGTAAAAAAAAAGAGATAAGCGATCTTACAACCAGAGGCCACGAGAAATGATTATGGCGATGGCGCACAACTTATCGAAAACAATCACTGGCTTTCAATGTACCGTATCTTTTAAACAAATATCAGAAGCAGGGTATTGATTTTAACAATGTATGTAAAAATATAGTTGCGTGATTATTTTATGTCTCAACTGCACTAAACAGTGGTATTTGTTCTTACCACTACACACTTCTTTCATTGTACAATGTAATATATTTTTCAAATAGTTGTGCGGAAAAAATGTATCGCTATAAACCTAGCGTGTTTTAAATGTATGTATCATGATCCGGCATCATTTTTAGCATACTTACCTTTCCGTTTATGTATGCACATGTATACAGTGTATATATGTATGTCTTACGTTTACCAGTATTCTATGTCCTTACTTAGTTTTCTTTTACTACTTTAAATATCCTTTGTTCATTAAGTACCCTATGTTGCCTTAAATGTATGTGTACGCTGCCTTGTGTATGGGCCCCCAGGCACCTACAAGCTGCATGTCGCCGCTTTTCGCCTGGGGTGACCCCAACTTATGTTGGAAATGAATTTTCTTGATTCTTGATTCTGTCCCTTCACGTGCACGTCAAGGACGCTGTTTCTTTTTCGTTTCAACGAATCATCACTAAATAGCAAATTAAGCCATGTGAAATTTGAGTTTGGATCGGAGCTCACCATCGCATAAGGGCAAGCGGGTTGACAGGTTTGCACCGCATCGTCTCCCAAGTGAACGCCTCTGTGTAAGGCATCTTCGAACGATCACTCCATGTAATCCTTGACCCGGGCTCCCTCGATTCCATAACGGCGTCAGTCTCGGCTCTCACGAGATTCTGCTGATGCGGCTTAGCAGCGGACATCACCAACAGCCACTCCAGGGCAGTGCACATCGTGCCAGTGCCACCACCGATGAAAGAAGCTACATTTCCGACGAGCAGTTTGCCTGAGGCGAAGAAGAAGCAAAAACCACTCTGGTGTTGAAAAGTCGACCGTAAGCACTCACAGAAACACGACCTGGTCATCGTTCGGTTGAACACCAATTATTTCTGAAAAGCACAAACGCGGAACCCGCATTTATGGACTGCCGTGTAGTTGTACTAAGCCTGTGACGACATCAGATAACATGTTGTAGTGGCAGTAACAGAAGTTTTGTTTTGCGTCGACATCATATATCTTTCCGACTTGTGCGTCGATGTGTTTAATGCTATACGCATTAGAATATCTCTTGCTGTACTCCTTGCGGGAAAAGAGTTCTGTTGAATACAAGGTAGGATCTGGTGTGCTAATGTACGTCAGACAAGAGCTATTGTACAGCGGTGAAGCGCTGCCTCTTTCTATCAGAGAGCTTTGTAAATGCATGAAAGAAGCATTGACTGTTAATGTTCATAGAAGACCTTATTGCTTTAATTGCGTGCAGGTCCCTGGATATTATAGGTATTAGAAATGATCGCCATGCTTGTGCGGGAGCGTTTTGTGGAGATGTTACATGGAAAAAGAAATATTGATGACTTGCCCTAAATTATTGGCATTTTAATTGATGTCGTAGTGAGTTTCCGTTGGAACAATTCAACTAAGAAGGAATATTTGCTGCGGGCTCATTTCCCTAATGGAATTCCTTCCGCTATGCCACTTCTGCGGAAAACTCGGATCTCTTCAACGTGTAATAGGAGGCGGAGGCAATCCCTATTGAAACACCACAGCCCTTGCCATTCCAAGGGTCTTTGCGAGAGAACCTTGGTCGGCAATGCAGGGTCGAGAGAGCCTCGAAATTGGCTCGAGATCGAGGCATGCTGGACTTAGGATGCCTCTCCGCGGTTATATTCCCGAAATAAAAATTTTGATTCTCTCCTTCTCAGGAAGAAAACAGAAAAGGGAAGGGCAGGGAGGTTAACCGGGACTTTTTCTGGTTGGCTACTTTAGGCTGAGGACCAGAAAAAGGGAGTAAAAAGATAAGAGTGAGAATGGAAAGAAAGAAAAGAGTGGCAAGTGAATGAATTTTTGCTTCTTGAGGACCACGGACTTGTGCGAACGCCTCTGAATAGTGGTGCGATCCTGCACGCGTTATTTAATTAGCGACACTCCTCCCCACACAATAATAAAATAAGCAATGTATCCGTCCAGCGTCTCTCCTCTCATGACGGCAGTTAAGCGCTCGCTACCCCGGTATTAGTCAAAGGGCATTGCAAACTAAAGAAACAAAGACGTAGTAGAACACTCATCATTTTTACGACCGTAATAAATCGAAGATTTTTATCAGAATCTCCAAAAAAAAAATTGACACAGCGTCTCACCATGCCTCTGTAAAATTTCCTCAGGTTTACCGCCCTATCTTTTAAAACCTATATTTTGCCTGCTAATTCTGCAAATAAAAAGTTCGGAAACAATGTCACTCAATGTTTATCATTCATTATCATTTATTATCATTTATCATTAAACACTCATGCTTATCATGAGTGTTTATCGCTCAATCATTCGGATATATGCAGTAAGTGTTTATTACAAATAAAAACAAACTGTTTTCCAGCATCGCTCTCCGGAAAACTACGCAACAAAACGATAAATTGTATTTGAATGTCCTAGCAAATTAAATATACTTGATAAGGATTCCAATATTTTTGATGAAGGAAGCCCCTGCGTAGCTGTTTTCCCGCGACTTTGATTTGGGGCATCTGTGTCGGCAGTATATAACCGTTCACCCGCCACGGTGGCCCAGTGAATATGGTGCTTTTTTCCTTAAAACTCTGCTGCTTCCTTTAAAAGTGTAGTTGCCCGAATAGTAGTTACAACTCTTCGCGAAATACAGCAGGTCGACATGTACCGCTGCCTCGCTTTGCGCCGATCGGCATTTTTAGGACAGTATTGGAGCGTCAGCCAATTTCTTATCAATTTTTCATTAGTGTTTTAGTTAGCTGCTGCAGTTACATTGTAGAAGACGCTGCTTACTACGAACAGCTAATAGAGAGTAATAGCTAAGCGCCTCAGCGGGCCAGCGGGCCCAGCGCACGAGCGGAGATGCCAACTGCGCATGCGCGGCACGCTGGAGCCATCAGCGTTTTTACGGAGCGGACCGCTCAGCCGCTGGTATCCTCTGCTCAGCGGAGCGTGGCCGGCGGACCAGCGTTTTCGCGAGACAAGAGGGCTACCCCCAACACAAGCGGCAGCGGCATGTTGTCGGCGATACCCGCCAACATAGCGCTCGCTCTGCTCCAGGCGAAAAAGTCCCGGCGCTGATTTTCAACATAAGAAGACCTCTGAAGACGAGGGCATTTGGAGATGACCTAAAGTGGATTCAAATCATCGAAAGCTCGTGTTGATCTTTTATTTCGAAATTCGAGACAAGAAGACACAAGAAACTTGAGAAAGTATAGGTGCTACTTTGACATCTTTTTCGTACAGATTACATTTGATCGCGTGTTCACAGACGTGCAGAGAACTGCATACATTTCGCGTTTTTCGCAAGCGCGTCTTGTCGAGACGCGGTCAGCTTGGCTGCAAAACGACGGCGAAACCTAGTGGACGCACCTTCACGCTACGCTCAACTGACTCCACAGCGGAACGCGAGGTGCGTTCTACGTTCAACGAGCGGGGCGACGCTAGGCCGCTTAGCTATTACTCTTCCTTTCTTCTCGCGCTCCGCTGATCGCTCCGCTCTTCCGCTGGGACCGCTGGTCCGCTGAGCCGCTTAGCTATTACTCACTATTATCCCTACAAGAGAATATGGGAGTTATGGCTTTCCGCGTTCCTTTCGTATGTCGCCCAATGAGAGGGATACCTGGGCTTATAGTGAGATTAGGACTTGTGCAAGGTTGCCACCGTAGTCGAAAGGAAAATAACACGCACTCGTTGCAGGGCTTGGCGTGCAAAGTTACGCTAGATAAATTAGGGATATTTTTGTGGTGATGTGCTCATTAGGTAAGTACTAAGTAGTTACCCAGATCTTCCCCTTTGCTTGACTGACAAAATTCTGTGACGGGCTTCAACACTTACGTGTGAACGTTTGGTTTGCTTCTTGCCGATTTTTCATCTGAGAGATGAATCCATCGGCAAAGTTTCGGACGGTGCCCTCCTGGTACGTTTCTTCAATCTCGCTCACCAGCTGCCTGTCACGAAGCGAATGAAAACAATGCATGTAACGTAAGAGGCTGGTAGGCTACGCAAGCCTAAGTTTATCCACGTGGTACTTCAAGTGAAACATGCAGCCATACATGAAAAATGGAGTATGTAAGTTTGAATTTTCCGGCACTATGAAGGAACTCTGCTCGGAATGGTGCTTTCGAAGTAACAGTTTTCGTTTCAAAAACAAGCGCTGTCGCTGTAGTATCTCATGGTAACATACACGTGGCGAAGGGGAACTGGAAATATTCAGAAACAATCTGATAGCGAGAGTGGCACGTTAGTTCAGTGAAACTGCACGAACGTCCTATTCAACGCAATGTATTAAGAATGCTGAGATCACTGATATTTATTCTCCAACCAAAGTTACGAAGACACGTAAAAACCCGACGTTTCGGAACCAGCTCGGTTCCTTCCTCAGGGGGGACTGCGGCGGCTTGGCAGCGGCCTCTTTAAGGCACTCTCGCGGCGGTTAACGACCCCACGCATTACCGAGGAGCGTAGCCCATGCGCATACACCGGGGGGAGAGTTCCGAGTGAACGGTTGATATTTTGAGTGGTCCTCTGTATATGCCACGACTCCAGTAGTAACCTCCTCCTCCACTTGGTTTCACTTTCGAGGATGGCGGTTCCGTTGAAGTCTGTTCTGTGGTCAAACGTCTCTGCGTGCTCGGCGACGGCGCTGCTTTCTTTGTTGAGTTTACGGACGTCGTTGACGTGTTGCCTAATCCGTTCGGGGAAGTTTTTGGTCTCGCCGATGTATGACGAGGGGCAGTCGGCACACGGTATTTTGTAAACGACGCCGGGCGCCCTGTCCTTTGTTGGTCGGTCTTTCGGGCGGGGAAGGAAGCGGCCCAGCGTGCATGAAGGCACGTGCGCGATGTGCACGCCTTCTTTTCTAAAAATCCGAGCCAACGCCTCGCTGGCTCCCTGGACGTATGGGACCGACACGCGTTTTGGAGAGCTGTTCGTCAATGCTGGCTGGGAGTCGCGTAACCTCTTTTTCTCTGCGCGGCGGGCGACGGATCGAATGAAATTTCTGGGATAACCGTTTTTTCTGAGGTCCGCAATTACGCGGGCCTCTTCTTTCCGGCGTTCCGTGTCAGTGGAACATATCGTTTTGGCTCTCTGAAGTAATGTGGACACAACGGAGGCCTTGTGGGTGGAGGGATGGGACGAATCGTATTGAAGGTATCGGCCGGTGTGCGTCGGCTTCCTGTAAACGGAGAACTCCAAGTCACTGCCCCCTCTTGCCACCTGGATGTCGAGAAAGGGGAGGGTGCGGTCGCGTTCACACTCGACCGTGAACTGTATGGCTGGGTGAACGGAATTTAGGTGCAGTCTGAAGTTTTCAATTTCAGATGTCTTCACGACACAAAAGCAATCGTCCACGTAGCGAAGAAAGAGCTTGGGTCGCGGCGAGAAGGAGCCAAGTGCTTCCCTTTCTATATGTTCCATGGTTAGGTTTGCCATTGTGACGGAGATGGAGGCCCCCATTGCGGTTCCACTGTTTTGCCTGAAGATTGTTCCTTTGTAGGAAAAATACGTGCTGGACAGGCAGAATTCCAGTAGGCGGCAGAGTTCGTCAATAGTGAGTGGGGTCCTTTGACTCAAGCCATCGTCACCCTCAAGAGCAGCACGGGCACAGGATACAGATAAGGGTACCAGCACATTGGTGAACAAAGATACGACGTCGAACGAGACCAGGCTCTCGTCTTCGTCGATGCTCACCTCTGATGCTAGCTGCACGAAGTGGCTGGAGTCGCGGACATGAGTTGGGGTATTCCGGGTGAGAGGGGCGATGATTCGGTGTAGGAAGCTTGAAAGGGCTCGGCATGGAGAGGAAGTGAAGTCGACGATCGGTCGGAGGGGGGCGCCAGGCTTGTGAATTTTGGGCAGTCCGTAGAAACCCGGTGCGGAGCCGTTGCGGCAGATTAGACTTAGGTAGAGTGCTTTTAATTGTGGGTGGTGCTTGAAAATTTCGGAGAGTAGCTTGTTTAGCTGAGTCTGAGTTTGCTTCGTCGGATCCTTTTTTAGCTGCGTATATGCGTCACCCTCTAAAAGGGCCGAAATCTTCCGGTCATAGTCCCGGCTGTCCAACACCACTGTTGAGTTGCCCTTGTCAGCGGGGAGGATGACAATGCTCTGATCTTGCCGGAGTTCCCGAAGGGCTTTGCTCTCTTCTGCGGTCAAGTTCTTTTTCCCCTGTGACGGCAATTTCGAAAGGATTCCAATTGATTTTAGTCTAATTTCTTCTCTGGCGCTTGGCCTCACACTCTGGACGGCTTCCTCTACAGCCGCGACGACTTTCGATGAACGGGGCGTCGTTGACACGTTATACCCGTGTCCCTTTGCCAGAACAGAAGTTTCCTGATTAGTGAGTGGGCGGAAGGAAGGAATACGAAAAGGAGAAGGCAGGGAGGTTAACCAGACAGCAGTCCGGTTGGCTACCCTACGCCGGGGGAAAGGGAAGGGGAGTAGAAAGATGGGAGAGACAGAGAGAGAGGGGGGAGTGAAAAAAAAAGGAAATGATCAATAAATGCACTGACGCGTATGTGGCGGTGGCACTGTAAAAATAGTCACAAGCGCTCACAAGCGTTCACACAGGCCCGTAGTCCTTAAAAAGCACAAAAGTGCTTTAACTGCCTTGTGGGCCGACGAGCGATGGGGACGGTGCTCCAGAAGCATCTGCACGGAGAGCGGCCGATCGTCCAATCGTCGCATCGCATTAGAAAGAGTTCGTCTTTCGGAGGCAAATCGAGGGCAGCGGCATAGCAGATGATCAATGTCTTCCTCAGTACTGCAGACCTCGCATGCCGCACTATCGGTGATTCCAATTAATGTTATGTATGCCTTCGTGAAGGCGACTCCCAACCAAAGCCGACAAAGAAGTGAAGCTTCACGTCGACGAAGTCCGGATGGAGGTCGGAGTTCCAGCGTAGGGTTTATTTGGTGGAGTCTCGTACGTCGTATACTTGGCATGTTCCATTCCGCCAAACAAAGACTACGTGCCAGGTGACGAAGCTGCCTCGCCGCGTCTGTCCTGGAAAGAGGAATCGGAACGGTTGTCTCTTCTTGATGGGATGTGCGAGCAGCATTGTCTGCGGAAACATTGCCACTGATCCCGCAATGACCAGGTAGCCACTGAAAGTCAACCTCGTGGCCTTTTTCTTTGACGCGGTGATGAATCTTGAGAGTTTCGTACGTAAGCTGTTCATGGCATCCGCGTCGGAGAGGTGACCGCAGGCACTGTAACGCCGGTTTCGAGTCGGAGAAAACAGCCCATCTGCTCGGTTTCTCCGAATCGATGTACTCTAGGGCACAACGCAGAGCCGTAAGTTCTGCCGCCGTAGATGTAGTTACATGGGATATTTTGAGTCGTAGGGTTATTTCTCGTGCTGGTATCACCACCGCACCGCCGGAACTGGATGCCGTGGTCGACCCATCGGTGTAGATGTGTACGTGGTTACTGTAGCTTTCGTGCAAGAAAAGCAGGCTCAATTGTTTTAGTGCTGGGGTGGATAAAGCTGATTTCTTCTGCAGCCCTGGAATTGTTAGGCGTACTTGTGGAAGGTACATGCACCACGGAGGAAACACCGGCTTCTCCGCGGGCGCATACCCTGATGTGAACGATGCGCGATGGGCGTAGACAGTTGCGCTAAATGTCGTACGGGGCCTTTCCGCAGCGAGGCTTGCCAGGTGGTGGGAAGGATTCCTGGCATATTGCCTGAGGTAAGTGCGCATGGTCTCAACGGTGATGTGTGTCGTGATCGAGTAGTCCTGAGCAATTGCAATGGTTTCAGCCGTTGAAGTGCAGCGTGGTAAACCAAGGCATATCCTAAGAGCCTGAGCTTGAATGCCTTGTATCGTACGAAGGTTAGTTTTGCAGGTATTGGCTATTGCAGGTAGGCTGTATCGCAGGAACCCGATAAATAATACCCGGTACAGCTGCAACATAGAGTGTATGGATACTCCCCAAGTTTTTCCTGCGAGGAACCTGAACAGGTGACAGATAGCGTTCAGCCGCTTTTTCACATAGTTTACGTGAGGAGTCCAAGACAGGTCTCTGTCGATTATGACTCCCAAGAATCTGTGACTCCTGCTGGATGACACACATTGGCCGTTAACTGATATGTCGTAAGCGGACATTGGCTTTCTGGTGAATGCCACGACTGCACACTTTTCACTTGCGATTTCGAGTCCTTGATTACGCAGGTAGCGAGATGTCACTGTAGCTGCCTTCTGAAGTCGAGCGCGAAGTTGAAGCCGCGTCACAGCTGACGACCATATACAGATGTCGTCAGCATAAATGGAAAGTCGTACGCTGCCTTGGCTGGTTGTCGACTAGTTTAATGAGCGTCAGGTTGAACAAGGTCGGGCTTAGCACTCCTCCTTGAGGGACACCACGGCTGCCATAATAATCGGGTGTCGGTCCATTCTCTGTCTGCACGTGAAATGATCGCTTTTGCAAGTAGCTGTGCACCCACATATAGATCTTGCCACCAAGTCCTACCGCTTCTAACGCGCTTAGGATGGCTTCGTGGGTGACATTGTCGTAAGCCCCTTTAACGTCGAGAAACAAAGCAGCAGATAATCGTTTGCAGGCCTTCTGGTGTTGGACGTATGTCACCAAGTCAACCACATTGTCTATTGACGAGCGACCGCGTCTAAACCCGGCCATAGCATCTGGGTAGATATCGTAGTATTCTAAGTACCATTCTAGTCGCGTCAGGATCATCCTTTCCATTACCTTTCCCACACAACTAGCTAGCGCAATCGGGCGGTACGAGGTAATGTCCAAAGGCGACTTGCCAGCTTTGAGGAGTGGAATCAGGCGACTTGATTTCCATTCCTGTGGAACCATACCAGTCTGCCAGGAGTCGTTGTATAGCAGCAATAGTACCTTCCGAGCTTGAGGCCCTAGGTGACAAAGAGCACGGTAGGTTATGCCGTCAGGTCCCGGCGCTGAAGAACGCCTGCACAAAGCCAGCGCAGCGTTTAGTTCTTCCATAGAAAACGGACACTCCATGCGGGGATCACGTGCAGCTAGTGGGCAGTCGGGCATTCCCATCCCCGTTTCTGCGGGATTTGCCTCGCCGGCAATCCTTCTACAGAAAGATTCTGCGACGTCCAACTCCGTACACTGTAGATGTAGTGCCACAGATTTAAACGGGTGGCGCTGACCAAGGGTTGTATGCAGACCACGAACAGTTCGCCATATAAGCGACAAAGGCTTTCGTGGATCCAGAGACTCACAAAAAGATACCCATCGGCGCGAAGCCAGCTTGTTCATGTGACGCTGTATCTTCTTTTGTGTGCGTCTAGCCAATCTCAAATCATATTTTGACTTTGTGCGTCTATATCTTCGTTCCGCACGGCGGCGAATTGCTCGAAGCTTCTCGAGTTCAATGTCAAAATCGGTGCGCGCGGACGTCATCGAAAGCGAGCGCGTGGTAGTCTGTAGTGCACTCTTCATTGCGTCCACTAGGTTGAAGGGTGAGCCGTCACAACAGTCCTCCAAGATTGACTTGTAATTTGGCCAGTCGGTGCACGTGATGGCTCTGGAGCACTTGGAGCTAGTCAGACCTTCAATCTTCAGATATGTTGGGATGTGGTCGCTACCCCGCGTTTCCAAATCCGAAAACCAGTGAACTCTTCTGGCGAACGAACGTGAAACGAAAGTAAGGTCCAGGCAACTACTGTACGCTGGTCCACGCAGATAAGTAGGACTTCCATCATTCGAGAGGCAAAGTTCGTATTCAGAGGCAAGGGACACCAATTGTCTCCCTCTAGTGTTCACCTTGGTGCTTCCCCATAAGTAATGGTGGGCATTGAAGTCGCCAGTTATCACCCACGGCTGGGGAGTCGATCTCAAAATTCCGCATAAGCGCTCGTAATCTGGACGAGCTGATGGAGATATGTAGGCTCCAAGAATTGTGAACGTGATCTTGTTCTTCTTCACTGTTAGACAAACGTATTGGTTTTCTTCGTCAGGTGGTACTGGGTGATGAACGTAAGTCAAATCACGGCGTATAAACATAATAACCTTGCTGCACTCTCCGTGGGTGGAGGACATAAAGCATTCATATCCGGATAGTCTTATAGGAGCTGACAGGTTGGGCTCGCAAATCACAACGATGGGGAACTTGTTGGTGAATACATACTGTCTAAAGTCGGACATGCGAGGCTTAAGCCCTCTTGCGTTCCACTGAAAGACGGATGAATTCTTGACCTCCGCACGGAACGATAGCATCTCGTGGGCCATGGTTTTACCCTAGAGCTGCAAGCACCGGACTCAAAGTGTCCAGCACCTGCAGCGCGCTGTGCGCAGACGGTGTCTTAATGTTGCTCAAAAGAAGGCGCATTGCGCTCATAAGTGACTGCAACATGACTATGACTTGTCGATCTTCAGTCGTCTTTGCATCATTGGCTCGTGAAGACATCGAGGGTGGCGTGATCCGATGTGACTCTGAATCAGGTTGCGCTCGTGAAAGTGAGGGCCACTCTTCACCAGGTGCGAGTGTTGACCCTGCCTTTGTTTTCGTTGTATCCTTCTTTGCAAAGTTTGGCGATCGGTGGCCAGTTGCTTTGACGGTAGATGGCGAGTCTCTATCGGCAGATGCGACGTTTCGTGATCTGTGACGATGCCGTCGTCGCCTGACAGTAGCAGCAGCCTCTCTGTGTGTTGAATTGTCGCGCACCATACGTTTGAGTACCGCACGCTCGTTCCGCACTCGTGGGCAATCCTTAGATGACGCTTCGTGAGCACCATGGCAGTTGGGGCACTTTAACACAGTTGCCTGGCAGACGTCTTCTGAATGGGGTTCAGCACACCGCGGGCACACAACATTGTTGGTACAGACACCTTTTACATGTCCTATCTTGTAACATTTGTAGCATTGAAGGGGCTTCGGTATGTATGGACGGACTTGGTGGCGAACGTGGCCAACTTTGACGTGTGACGGAAGGCTGTCGCCCTCAAACACAAGCTTCAAGCAACGTGAGTGGCCGAGCCTTGCGATGTGCGTGATGAGGGTACCTTCTGTAGTTGGCTTTATCAAAACTGGAAAGTCGTCAGTTGGGATGGAAACGTCGACATCATAAATGACGCCAACACTGCCGTTACAGCCTGTGGGGATCACTGATCTCACTTTGACATTGTCAATCTCTGTCACGTTCCGTAGGCTTTGCAGTGCGCTACGGTGCAGAACATCTACTGCCAGGACATTCTTCCGTGGGTTGATCCTCACGTCTTTAATCTCATTTGGCACAAGCCCCTCGAGAAATGCAGAGAGGACTTGCCTGTTTAGCAGGCGTAAATTGGCCGCAGGGTCTATGGCCATGAAGAGCATAGTGTGCGGCCAGCGCTGTGGTGTAGTCTTCACGGTGGATACACTTGCCGACGATGATGTCCGCAGCAGTCTTCTTTTTGCATTTCGGCTCATGACAACCGTGAAGTCGTCGTCCGATGAGTCGAAGCTGTCCGAGTAGAACTCCGTTGCCTCGCTGTCTGTGCCGCTTGAGGCATTTCCCCGTTTTCTTGACGCTGCCGGACGTGACTGTTGCGCGCCAGGAAGGTCCTTGGAGGCTTCTTCATCCATTCTTGCATGAAGGGAGCGGCAGCTCCCAGGATTGGTAGGAAAACAAATCGAAAAAATCGAGATACAGGTACAAGCGTTCTATGAAAGAATCACTTCGTCGTCGGATGACAAATTGGTGACAAACCTGGGATTTGGGTTGCCTTGGGGCGAACCCCGGTCCAACAGGTGAGAAAGTTTCCTATCCTGCGCGGTCCGATGCCTGTCTGCAGACGACGCCGCCACGGAGTCCGCGAATGCGTCGATCGGAGGCATCAATCCAGGGATGCGGTGCTGAAGTTTACGCTTGGCGAAGAACAGGTCTAATTCCTTTTTCCGTAGAGAGGCGTTGATTTCGTGCAGGCGGGCGTTGACCAGCCGTTGTTCTGCTCTCATGACGATTTCCATACCTTCGGGGGTCGAGACAGGGCGTTTCAGGCGTAGGCTTTGAGGGACGACTTTCCTATCTTTGCAGGTGCGATTGAAGTCCAGATGAGTTTTGAAGACTGATATTCCCTCCTTGATGCGTATGTAGCGCTTGACTAGCTGCATGGTATCGCGGCCGAAGTCCTGGCTGATTGAATTGAAGGTAAACATTAGACAGAAGTCTGTCTGGTTGGGTAAGTAAACTGAGATCACTGATATTTATCCTCCAACCGAAGTTACGAAGACACGTAAAAACCCGCCGTTTCGGAACCAGCTCGGTTCCTTCCTCAGGGGGGACTGCGGCGGCTTGGCAGCGGCCTCTTTAAGGCACTCTCGCGGCGGTTAACGACCCCACGCATTACCGAGGAGCGTAGCCCATGCGCATACACCGGGGGGAGAGTTCCGAGTGAACGGTTGATATTTTGAGTGGTCCTCTGTATATGCCACGACTCCAGTAGTAACCTCCTCCTCCACTTGGTTTCACTTTCGAGGATGGCGGTTCCGTTGAAGTCTATTCTGCGGTCAAACGTCTCTGCGTGCTCGGCGACGGCGCTGCGTTCTTTGTTGAGTTTACGGACGTCGTTGACGTTGACGAATGGCCCTGGACGTCAGACACCGCGTAGCCGTGTGTATTAACTCGAATAACTTTCCGTTCTGAAAAAACATATACTTAGTGGGCGTGTCACTTAAAGGGACACTAAAGAGCAAACCGATTTTTCTCATATTAGTAAACTACTCTTTCACGATACCAAAAACACCACGCTTGCTGCGAGAAGACGCTTAGTAAGCGAGAAAACGCGCAGATACAAAATGTGGGTGGCGACGCCACCTTGAAGTTTCCGCACCATTCTCCGTGACGTCACATGATTTGATGGCGCTTACTAGGAACTCGGTAGTTCCTAATCGGTAAAAATGAAGTACGTTGTCCTCTGAGGGGGCCATAGACTCAACATACCAAGTTTGGGGTAATTTTGTTAAGCCAATGGAGCCAAAATACGATAAATACACTTTGAAAGCCGTGACATCACGCGGGGAGATTTCGGCGCGAAATTTGAAAATGAAACATTGAACTTTTCTCCTGTATTAATAAACCTATGGTGGCGAAATTAACGACATTAGAGTTCTAAGAGCACGATTTATCGATCTAAACCGATTCATTGTTTCTCTTTAGTGTGCCTTTAAGAAGCTGCCAGCAGATGCGACTAAGAATGCCTGTCTATTGCGAATACGGTAAGCTCCCGCGAGGAAGTTGTGAAAGCATTTATGACGATAAACTTGATGGAAATTTGTCTTTTACAATGTTAACAAATTAGCAGCCTCACACTTGCCTGCATAAGATTTAACACTAGAAATTCCACTATTGGTACTGAGAACTGCCTTTCTCAATCTACTCACTCAGTGAAGCGAGTTCTGCGAAGGAATGCGTCCCGGAGTCTGCCGCATGAGCCCAGCCCTAGGCAGGAAAGCACCGCTCGCAGTGATGGGAAAAAATTTATGGCCAAGACCTGAGTGGAGAGCGCCACAACCAGTTGGATGACGTCGTTCAAGTATGCTCTCTGGGGATGGTCTTGACCGAACCGCCGGCTCGCCAGCACCATCGTGAGGAAATTCGACACACTGGTGGTGAGAACATCCAACGGAATCACGGGATCACCGTTGCGAGCATTTAACTCGCTCAGAAGATGAGTGAGTTCCTTCTGCGAAAAAAAAAATAAAAACATCACTAATCAATATTAAGCCAAATAATATTAAGATTAAGGGAGTGACAGCGCGAACACACACCCACAAGAGAGACGACACGGATCTTCTGGGTGTGCGTTCTTGCTGTTACCCCCTTAATCTACAATATGAACCAACTCGCCCAAGAAGAAGTATTAATGAAATAATATTAAGTTTGGGATCAGGCCTAACTAATCAATAACAATACAGCTGCAATATCTTGCTATGCAAGATGGCAGTATATGTAAATAAATAAAATAATAAATAAATTAGCGACGACACTGCTCCGTCTTTTCGGACACCAACATTTAAATAGCTTTCGTCTTCTATAGTCTCACATATTCTCTTCATCGTTTCTGTCTAGGCGACCGCAGCTTTTTTTTGCAACACATCTGAGTAGATAGTCTAGATTTTTCATATCGTTGACATACTAAGCGTTCTGAGAAAAATTATTACTTTGTTTCAAGGTTTCAGATAAGAGGACACACGCACAAGTAACCGGAATAGCACTGGGCTGTGCGGAGTGAGCGTAGTATGCAATCTTCCGCTCGCGGCGGGCATCGCGCAACTCCTTTCGAGTGTATTGAATTCGGTGGCTTCTCCCAGGTAGGCTTTGTCTGGGCACAGAGATTTTATTTCGTGAAATGAAATTCACGCGCTTAGCGTTTTTTTCGTGATGACCGATTGAAGTGAACAGCGAGTGGGTCTGGAACATTTTTTTCGTTCTCTGGTAAAATGATACGGCAACATTTGCGACATTAAACACCGTTTATAAGGACGCTGCGATGGGAAAAATCTTAAGGGTATGAGTGGATTTCTTGTTTTCAAAAAGGGGGAAATCTTGATACATGTTTAACCCCGTTCTGGACGTCCGTCAACTTCACGAATGGCCGAAAATATAGACTATTTCTTGCACTTCCACTTCAAGGCCGACGAAGGATCATTGAAGAGTTGAAGTTATCTGGCATAGCTTGTAGCTCAGTTCAGCGAAGATTTGGGATCAGAAGGATCGTTTGCCGAAATTCTGCCTTGAATTTCGGCAAACGAGCGAAGAGATGGCTGAGTGAAAACACGCCGTGCTTTGAAAGAACAGCTCCGAAGCGACCCATACTATCGCTCCAAGGTTTTTACTCGGGACCAGTCATAGTGCTATTCCTACTATCCCGAAATAAAAATTCCGCCCACCGTTCACCTACATCGGCCATCACAAAAATCCCGAGCGCGCGAAACTGATTTCAAGAAAAAAAAATCGCTGTACCCCTAGAGAAACTTCCTGGGAGAATCCACCGGATGCCATGAACCCGAAATGTGTGGCACGATGCTCGCCTAGCGGGAGAATTGTGGGAGATCGAAGCGCGCTATCCACCGGTTCTCTTGCGCCGTTCCTGTACTGGGACTTGGCGGTATTTGAATGTTACAAATGCCGCCATTCAAAGAGGCTTGTAGAATTTGTACATGGCGAGGGAAAGATCTTACGACCAGGCCTGCTCAACCACTTCGCGAGACAAACTTAGCGAGTGGCGTTCGTGATTTACCTCGCACCGGTGAAGAATCCCGAAGTTCGAGGTTAGCCTCGAACGCACGGCGAAAAGTTGCGGTGAAAAAGCATGGCTGGTGAGTTAGGTTACCTTTAGGCAACTACGGCTACGGTGGCAACTGCACCAGATGGTTTGCTTAAATTTCGTCCTAGTGATTTTCTTCGTTGTAGTCTACTCGCCTACACGGTAATAAAAAACGCCAGGCCTGCGCTGAAACCGCAGCGCAGTCACAGCGAAAGCTGGAAGAGCGGCGTTTCTAGAGCCCGTTGTAAGCTCTCTTGGGGCTACAATACTGCCACGCCCACTTCTTGTCTTGTTTTGATGTATTCGGGTTTGACCGGCAGGGACGGTTATCAACGCTCGACGCTGTCCGCGAAGCATTGTTCGAGAAGCTTCACGTCTATAGTAGATCGTTCTGTTAAGATTGCGCCCCGCACGCGAACTTTCCAGCAATATCGCTGGTGGCGGCGTTATCTCTAGACAAAGCTGGAACGTTCGCGTGCGGGGCGCAATCTTAACAGAACGATCTACTATAGACGTGAAGCTTCTCGAACAATGCTTCGCGGACAGCGTCGAGCGTTGATAACCGTCCCTGCCGGTCAAACCCGAATACATCAAAACAAGACAAGAAGTGGGCGTGGCATTGCCCCCCTCTGAAAAAGCATCGTCCCGATGCTTGTGAAAGAGCATAGAAGAGAGAAAAAAAAAACAAGTGCATACAAAAATAAATTACAATAACAAAGGAAGAAAAATAGAGTCCCCAGGTTCGCTAACGCGCAAAAAACGGCTTAAGGCGCACGACATGGACGACTTCAGGTCGTGCGCGGCGTCGCTGGGAGTTCGTAATGCCGTCCGGGATCACCTCGTAGTCAAGAGCGCCGAGGCGTCGAAGAACCTTGTATGGCCCGAAGTATCGCCGAAGGAGTTTTTCGCTAAGCCCACGTCGGCGTATCGGCGTCCAGACCCAAACACGGTCGCCGGGCTGGTATTCCGCGAAGCGTCGTCGAAGATTGTAGCGACGGCTGTCGGTGTGCTGCTGGGTCTTGATGCGCAGGCGGGCGAGCTGTCGAGCTTCTTCGGCACGTTGTAAGTAAGCAGCGGCATCGAGGTTTTCTTCGTCGGTGACGTTGGGTAGCATGGCGTCGAGCGTCGTCGCCGGGCTCCTTCCGTAGACCAACTTGTACGGCGTCATCTGCGTCGTTTCTTGGACGGCCGTGTTGTATGCGAATGTCACATACGGAAGGATGGCATCCCACGTCTTGTGTTCGACGTCGACATACATGGCCAACATGTCGGCGATGGTCTTGTTTAGCCGCTCGGTCAGGCCATTTGTCTGTGGGTGGTACGCTGTGGTCCGGCGGTGGCTTGTTTGGCTGTATCTCAGTATTGCCTGAGTTAGGTCAGCAGTAAACGCCGTACCTCTGTCGGTGATGAGAACTTCTGGGGCGCCATGACGCAGGACGATGTTCTCAACGAAGAACTTCGCTACCTCGGCGGCACTGCCTCTAGGCAGGGCCCTCGTCTCGGCGTAGCGGGTGAAGTAGTCTGTAGCTACGACGATCCATTTGTTTCCGGTATTGGACGTCGGGAACGGCCCCAGTAAGTCCATCCCGATTTGCTGGAACGGCCGTCGAGGTGGCTCGATAGGCTGCAGAAGTCCGGCTGGCCTAGTGGGCGGTGTCTTGCGTCGCTGACAGTCCCGGCAGGTCTTCACGTAACGAGTGACGTCGGCGGAAAGGCGCGGCCAGTAGTACTTCTCCTGTATTCTTGCTAGCGTGCGAGAAACACCCAGGTGTCCAGCCGTCGGGTCGTCGTGCAGAGCCTGGAGGACCTCTGGCCGCAATGTCGAGGGTACCACGAGAAGGCAATCGGCTCGAAGCGGTGAGAAGTTCTTCTTTAGGAGAACACCGTTGCGCAAGAAAAATGACGCCAGTCCCCGCGTGAATACCTTCGGAACAACGGTGGTCCTGCCCTCGAGGTATTCCACAAGGCCCCTGAGTTCTGGATCCGTTCGCTGTCGTTCGGCGAAGTCGTCGGCACTTATGATTCCCAAGAAGGAGTCGTCCTCCTTGTCGTCCTGCGGCGGTGGGTCGACGGGGGCGCGAGACAGGCAGTCGGCGTCGGAGTGTTTCCTTCCGGACTTGTAAACAACGGTAATGTCGAATTCTTGAAGTCGTAGGCTCCACCGTGCGAGGCGACCTGAAGGGTCCTTCAAGTTAGCTAGCCAACACAATGCGTGGTGGTCGCTCACAACTTTGAAGGGCCTGCCGTAGAGGTAGGGGCGAAACTTGGATGCAGCCCAGATGATCGCTAGGCACTCCTTTTCTGTTGTGGAATAGTTCGTTTCTGCCTTTGATAGCGACCGGCTAGCATAACTGATGACCCTTTCCTGCCCGTCAGTCTTCTGCACAAGGACGGCGCCGAGTCCTACGCTGCTTGCGTCGGTGTGGATTTCCGTATCGGCGTATTCGTCGAAATGTGCTAGTATAGGAGGCATCTGAAGGCGTCGTTTCAGTTCTTCAAATGCTTCGATTTGCGCCGTTTCCCACTTGAATGGCACGTCGGTCTTCGTGAGGTGAGTTAGCGGTTCGGCGATTCGTGAAAATTCCTTGACAAAGCGCCTGTAGTAGGCGCACAAGCCGAGAAAACGGCGCACGGCTTTCGTGTCGGTGGGGGGCGGGAAGGCAGCGATGGCAGCTGTTTTCCGCGGGTCTGGGCGAACACCACCCTTGCTGATCACGTGACCCAAAAACAGCAGCTCCTCGTATGCAAAGCGGCACTTTTCAGGCTTCAAGGTGAGGCCAGAAGTCTTGATTGCTTGTAGTACAGTGTCAAGGCGCCGGAGGTGTTCGTCGAAGCTTGAGGCAAACACAATGACGTCGTCCAAGTACACAAGGCAAGTCTGCCACTTCAGTCCAGCCAGCACGGTGTCCATAACGCGCTGGAACGTCGCAGGTGCCGAGCAAAGACCAAAGGGCATAACCTTGAACTCGAAGAGGCCGTCTGGTGTTATAAAGGCAGTCTTCTCTCGGTCTCTCTCGTCGACTTCGATTTGCCAATAGCCGGTCTTGAGGTCCATCGACGAAAAGTACCTCGCGTTGTAGAGTCGATCCAGGGTGTCGTCTATCCGTGGGAGAGGGTAGACGTCCTTCTTCGTGATTTTGTTCAGGCGGCGATAATCGACGCAGAAGCGTAGGGTTCCGTCTTTCTTCTTCACTAGCACCACGGGTGACGCCCATGGACTCTTCGACGGCTGGATGATGTCGTCGCGTAGCATTTCGTCGACTTGTTTCTTTATGGATTCGCGTTCTCGCGTTGAAACTCTGTACGGGCTCTGCCGGAGTGGCCTGGCATTTTCCTCTGTTATGATGCGATGTTTTGCGACTGGGGTCTGGCGGATTCTTGACGATGACGAAAAGCAGTCCCTGTATTTCAAGAGCAGGGTTTTGAGCTGTTCTTGTTTATGCTTCGGAAGGCTAGGATTAACGTCGAAAACTGGTTGAGAAGCTTGGTTCGTCGGTGTTGGCTCGGAAGAATCGGCGATGGTGAAAGCCATCGACGTAGCCGTGATTTCCTCGATGTAGGCGACTGTCGTGCCTTTGCTTACGTGCTTATACTCGTTGCTAAAATTTGTGAGCATCACTGTTGCTTTGCCTCCCCGCAACTCTGCTATTCCTCTTGCGACGCAAATCTCGCGGTTAATCAACTGGTGCTGGTCGCCTTCAATGACGCCTTCCAGGTCTGCTACTTTCTGAGAGCCGACGGAAATGATGACGCTGGAGCGAGGGGGAATGGTGACTTGGTCTTCCAGCACATTCAAGGCATGCTTCCCTGGCGGCGTGTACCACGGTAATGCTTTTTCTGTAGATAGTGTTATCGACTTCGATCTGAGGTCGATGACTGCACCATGAAGGCCTAAGAAGTCCATACCAAGGATGACATCTCGGGAGCAATGCTGAAGGACTACGAAGCTTGCGGGATAAATCCGGTTGT
The DNA here is from genome assembly GCF_013339695.2 of Rhipicephalus sanguineus. Classification (NCBI taxonomy): domain Eukaryota; kingdom Metazoa; phylum Arthropoda; class Arachnida; order Ixodida; family Ixodidae; genus Rhipicephalus; species Rhipicephalus sanguineus. The sequence goes on from NC_051185.1 coordinate 74,416,104, forward strand.
TGATGGAGACCCTCGCTGTGCAGATTCCTGCCGGCGTTACTAGGTGACCTCCCGCTGTGCGGATTTCGGGGCCTTCCCAGGCGGTCTTGACTTTCTTCAGCTTCGTCGCGAACGGTCCACTGATGACGGTATAGTCGGCTCCAGTATCGACGAGAGCGGTGACGTTGTGGCCGTCGATGAGAACGTCGAGGTCACTCGTTCGTCGCCTACCGTTTCGATTTGGTCGCGGCGTCGGATCACGGCTACGTCGGTTTGTCCCGCTGCTTCGTCGTTGTGTCGTCAGGTCTTCTTCGGGCCGTGAAGTTTCGACGTCAGGGCTTCGTTCGGCTTGCGGCGTGTTCTTTAGATGTCGTTGCAGCGTTGTCGTCGGCGGCGGAGGATCTTCGGTATTTCGTCGTACAGCAACCGCACCTCCATCGGTTGCTGCCCTTAGTTTTCCGGATACGGGCTGGGTGACCGGCCTCGCGTTGGGCCAGTGTATGGTCGGCGTTGGGGGGAGACGTAGCGGCCTGGCGACGGCGAACGGGAAGGTTGTCGGGGCGTCCATTGCGTTCCCGCGAGGTAGTCGGCGATGTCGTGTGGTCTTTCCCCTCGCTGTGGACGCGGCGCGTCGATGGCGAACCCACGCAGTCCCATCTGTCGGTACTGGCAGCGGCGGTAAGTGTGGCCAGCTTCCCCGCAATGGTAGCAGAGTGGGCGGTGGTCGGGGGTGCGCCAAACGTCGGTCTTTCGGGGGGCGCAGCGTTGTCCTGTCGGCGGGCGGTATGGCGTCGGTGGTGGTGGCGGCGGTGCCTGGCGGCGGAACTGCTGCGGCGACGCGGCGTCTTGACGTGGGCGAGGGGGTGGGGCGTTGCGTCGGGCTGCAGCAGCATAGCTCATTGCTTCCGGCTGAGCCTGCGGTGCTTCGGGAATTCCAAGCGATTGCCGGACTTCCTCGCGGACAACGTCGGCGATTGAATGCACTTGATGCTGCGGCGAAGGTAACAGTTTGCGCAGCTCTTCCCGCACAATCGCTCTGATGGTGTCACGCAGGTCATCAGACTGCAGCGCCTGAACCTCCCCGTAGGTCGTCGTAGGAATGCGGCGGTTGTACTGCCTAGTGCGGATTTCTAGTGCCTTTTCGATTGTGGTGGCCTCTGAAAGGAATTCCGAGACCGTCTTCGGCGGGTTGCGCACAAGTCCGGCGAAGAGTTCTTCCTTCACTCCCCGCATCAGGAAGCGAACTTTCTTTTCTTCGGACATGGCTGGATCGGCATGGCGGAATAGTCGAGTCATTTCTTCGGTGTACAGTCCGACGTTTTCATTGGGGAGCTGTACACGGGTCTCGAGAAGGGGTTTCAGCCCTTTCTTTCCGGATGACGCTCGTGAAGGTGTTGAGAAATCCGGTGCGGAAGAGGTCCCATGATGTTAGCGTGGACTCTCGATTCTCGAACCAGGTCCTTGCGCCATCTTGAAGGGCGAAGTAGACATGGCGTAGCTTCTCGTCGCAGTCCCAGTTGTTGAACGTGGAGACTCGGTCGTATGCCTCCAGCCAGCTTTCTGGATCCTCGCATGGTGATCCGCGGAATGTCGGCGGCTCCCTCGGTTGATGCATGACGACCGTTGTAGGCGCCACAGCGGTTGTCATTGTGGCTGTTGTCTTCTTCGTTGTGATCCTGGTCTTGTCCGGTAGGGGTCCGTATTGTGGGGGTAGTCCTTCCAGTCTGCGGCTGGCTCGACTGCCGCTGATGGTGTCGGTGTCTTCTTCGCGACGTGGGCTGGGTTCAAGGTTTGTCGGGGGCGTCCGGAACATGAACGAGCAGCACCTCCACCAGATGTCACTTGGTCGTGGCGTCGACGAAGGCAGCAGTCAGCACGTCCGAGATGAAACTCTTTATTAGGCCGAGCTTGTGGCCGGGAAAAATGAAACTCCAGCTACAGCAATAAACTGATAGCGGCGAACAGAGCGTCGACCGTCGATCAACTGACAAGCGGTCAATCGCGTCGGCTTTTATACAGGCAGTATCGAACTTTCCAGCAATATCGCTGGTGGCGGCGTTATCTCTAGACAAAGCTGGAACGTTCGCGTGCGGGGCGCAATCTTAACAGAACGATCTACTATAGACGTGAAGCTTCTCGAACAATGCTTCGCGGACAGCGTCGAGCGTTGATAACCGTCCCTGCCGGTCAAACCCGAATACATCAAAACAAGACAAGAAGTGGGCGTGGCAATACAAGTACACTAGAAAGGTACCCACTACGCCATAAATCATAATTTTTGTGAAGTTGGAAAGCACCTACTAAGCCATCATTCGTCATTCTGCGGAGAAGCGAGGCACCAGCTACACGTCTATAAGGCATTATGTGAACTTTGTTGACGCGACGACTGTTGACGATGAAGAATTACGGCTCCGCCCTTTGTAATAGGTTGCAAGTTTTAAACGGCCCACCAGTTATGTAATTTGCATTGGGTGACGCCCGGTCGCTATTTCCCTCTCCGTCATGCTGTATAACATACGTTGACGTGGGAGAGAGACGGGGGTGGGCGAAGAACTTTACTGAGACCCCGAGGAAATGGATCATGCGCTTATGGGCTTCCTTGGCAACCGATGCAAGTGCACTTGCGAGGAACCCACTACGCTACAAATCATTGTAATTTTACTGAGACCCAGCGGGCCGAGGAAGCCGCCAGGGTTCAAGGACTCCTGGCCGTCTCCTAGGCGGGGCCATCGGCCCGCCCCACCAACTCGCAGGACTCGTAATAAAGTTATTTCCTCCTCCTCCCGAGGAAATGGATCATGCGCTTATGGGCTTCCTTGGCAACCAATACAAGTGCACTTGCGAGGAACCCACTACGCTCTAAATCATTGGAAATTTACTGATACCCCGAGAGAGAGAGAGAGAGAGAGAGAAAAAGCTTTATTTTTAAAATCAGTCAATTACGTCAGGCATTGCCCTTCGCCCCTAGCCGTCGGCCGGAATCCCTTGAGACACGGCAGCAGCAAGGGCTTGACTGATGAGGTCCCGCTGGACGTTGGGGTCTGGGTTGCGGAGCAGGGCCTCCCAGGATTCTAGTGTGTGGGAACCATCGTTCTGACTCGGACATGTCCACACCATGTGGACCAAATTCGCTGCCTCATCACAAAATTTGCACTGGGACCGGAAAACTTCTGGGTGCCACTTGCTGTAAAGTACGGGGTTTGGAAAAACCCCCGTCTGCAACTTTCGCCACATAACCTCGTCTTTCTTATTGAGCGATCTATCCGCACCTGGGTATACTTGCCGATTCAGCCTGTACTGTATTACGATTTCATGATATGCGAGCATATCCTCACTTCTTAAGTGCATGATCCATTTACTCGGGGTATCAGTGAGCCATGATAACCTTAATGACAATCATGGCTCACTGATACCCCGAGTAAATGGATCATGCACTTATGGGCTTTTTTGGCAACCAATACATGTGCACTTGCGAGGAAACCACTACGCTATAAATCACTGTAATTTTTGGGATGTAGGGCAGCAGGCACTGTGCCATTTTTCGTCATTATACGGAGAGCCGTTGTACCTGCTAAACGCATGTAAGGCATTATGCGCACTTTGTTGATGCTGTGCCTGATGATGACGAGGAAATATGGCAGATCCCTTTGTAATGGGTTGGAAGCATTCAACAACCTACACGTTGTACAATTCGCATTGTGTGACGCCTGGTTACAGAATTCGCGTTGTGCGACGCTTGGTGCTTATTTTGCTGTTAACCACGCTATATTGCATATGCTAATGTGGTTCCTTCCCGACATGAAGCCTGTGTAGGACTTTTTGCAAAGCAGTTTCAAGTACCGGCATGGCTCAGAGGTTCAATACTGGGCTCACACGCAGAGGGCTCAGGTTCGAACCTCGTTCCACCCTGGAATTTTTTCTTATTTCGTTTTTTTTTTATTTCGAGCGATACTGGTTACGGACACCGGCGGCGGCGGCGGCGGCGCACAACTACGGCGCCAAAAACGGCCGGTGAAATGATCTCATAACAGCTCTCGCTGTAAAAATCGTTTCAGGGACCCTCTAAAATCTATCCATGTGACGACATTTTTGCCTTTAGGTGTGGAGAGGTATACAGTGCACTTATTGAATGACTCTTCCTGGCAAGAATGTCCCGACGCACCTCGCATCAAGAGAATGGCTCTATTTCAACCACCCGGAAGAGTGGAAGCGAATTTCGTCTATGGCACACCTGAAGTGCGCGATCGCCTACCTCGACGAAATCTTGTTAGTTTTGTTACGTTGTGCGTAGAGGCTCAAAAGCGACTAAGGCTATTTGCGCCAGGCACGTGGTGATAAAAATTTCTAGTAGACGCAGCACACTTTTCATACTTAAAGCCTATTTAAAAATGATTGTGATTTAAGAAACTGATTACGTCAGTCTCAGACATCTCGGTATAATCTCCTCATATTAATTTTTTTCATCGCTAGGGCCACGGCTATGAAACTTGCTTAATGAAGGCGAGTAGAATAATATCGTTAATGCAACATGGCAGTAGACAGGGCAAACAGCAATCATTGTATAATTGCTAAGACATGTAGAGATTTGAATTAGAAGAATGGTACGTCGGGTGGTCTACGTGTGTGACATGTACGCGAAGTGATCATATTAACAAAGTAAAGAAAAGAAACGTAAGGAAGTTTAGTACTTAGCAATACTGCATTCTTCTGACCAATGGCAGGGCTGCAAGTGATTTATTATAAAATAGCTGCTGCTGAAATACTGAGGCGCATATTGCTTGCCTAAAAACTTTATTACAGGTATATTACAGGGAGGAAGTTGGAGGTGGCCCGGAGGGGGCTATCCCTCCCAAACATAGGTGGGTTCCTCATTACAGGAGTCTGCTGGTGACCACCGCTGCTCAGACAAAATCGACCAGGGCCTTCTACGTCGCTTAGTCGGAACAGCCCAGCAGGGCTGCCTCCCAGTCCTCCCGGTGGGATTTGGTTTTGGGACGAGGTTCGGGGTTGACTGGCATGGCCACACCATGCGGAAGACGTGCGAAGGCTTCTCCGCACAGCGCGGGCATTTTCCTGTGCAGGCAGGTTCAAGGAGTCTTGAACCTGCCTTGAATTCCTTGAGGTTCAAGGAACTGCAGGGCACAGCAGTGTGACAGATGAGCGCGCTTTCCTCTGCCTTTGTAAGACCCTTACTGGGTTTAGGATAAATTATGCGGCCGAATTGGTGTAACTGAGCAATTGCTTGAAACATGAGGGCCGGATCGCGTTTGCGAGCCATTCCGCAAGGGTCTGAAGGCGTTGCCCGGAGAGTGAGTAGCCGGGCAACGGCGTCTGCCGTTTCGTTGCCTTCCAGGCACTTATGAAGAAGTGACCCATATGATTATTCGAGACACCGAAGCCCCCAGGTAGTTGCTATTGTGAAGGTTGCGATATGCAAAGAGATGAATGTGTTCCTGTTTGTAACGTAAGTGTTTTATGCCGGGGTCCACCACGGCTCCACATTTCCGTCACGGACATGACGTAAAATTTACACTAAGAGATGTCAAAGGAAAAGACTAGAAAAAAATCTACAGCATATCCACGGGTTGAATGATGATGAGTGGGGCGAAGCTCCGGAGGGAATCATCGGTAAACTGTGAATACTCCGAGTAATTCGCCCAGTATATGATGAAGTAAACACGTGAGAAACACCGTATATATATTAAACATCAAACTTTTATTGTACTGTTGGTTCACGTGGTCCCTTCATTACAACGGTCCCCCTAGGGTACGTCACCCCACTAAATCGAACGATTGCCTTCCACCAATGACACGTGCCATATGTGAATCTTCCGTGAATTCTGCCCAGTATATCATCAACGACGTGAGATCGGGCGCGTTTACACTGAAGGGTCGATGAGAGTCATGGCGACTTGCAGCTCACTTTAATTTTACATTTACGCTGTGAATTTTTATTGTTTAATCACGCACAGGAGAAATCTCACACAGGCACTACCTTGGAGGTCAAAATCCGGTGCCTATATATGCGGGGTGGTCAGTGAACGGTTGTGCAGCACAAGCAGTAGCTTTTTTCAATCAGGAAACTAGCTAGCAGACGCTGCCTGTGTCGGCGTCGCGAGGCGAGAGAGGGGGGGACTAGAGCACGCACCTGCAACGCAGCGAGCGCCTCCGCGCCATCCAGGGATCTTTCTGAGAACTTGAGGTGGATACGACAGCGCCATCTAGTGAACCCTCCAAGAACTAGAGGTGGCTACCTACTACTCCTGCATACTACAGAGGAGGGACAGACCCACACTCTAAGGAGCTTCGCCCCTAAAAGTTCTGTCATCGGGAGTCGAATCTACGACCCCTCGCTCCGCTGCGCGCGGCGCGAACCAACTCGACATCAGACGGCACCTCTTTAAGCATAACAACGGCGAGCTATTTATGTACACCACTTACCGCTGGCGGTACTCAGAGATCGATGGCACATCAACGTGTTTTCGTTATCACTAGCGAGATGGCGCGGATGGCTCGAAAGGCGCGCTTTAAAAGTCATCGCCCCGCGCGTTGCGATGCGCGCGCGCCTCCACAGGGCGTGGTCACTCGAGCGCGCGCTTATCTCGTGGTGAGGGGTTGGTTTGCACTTCTTGTGCTCTCACCGCAACCTTGCGTTGAAGTTACAGAGAGCACGAAGGTCAGTTCGCACACTGCAGCAGTCGCTTTTGCGAAAGGAGTGCGCTGCTAACACACATTGCCACGGGCGTTTCTTATCATCACTTTTGCTGTTTTCAGTTTTCGCCCACAAAGACTGTCAGCAAAGCTCAGCGCCAACCACGCCTCATTGTTCGAGAAGCTTCGCGATTATTGTAGATCGTTTTGTTAAGACTGCGCGCAAGACGCGAACACTCGAGGTTATTCTAGAGCTTGCGCGACAACCAGCGATAACGCTGGAATATTCGACGGTCCCTGTATAAATGGCGACACGCTTCACCGCTTGTCAGTTTAACGACGGCCGACGCTCTGTTCGCCGCTATCAGTGTGCGGTGCGTATTGCTGTAGTCTGACTTTCTGTTTCCCGGCCACATAAAGAGTTTCATCTTCGACACGCCGACTGCCGCCTTCGTCGACGTCACGACCCCATGACAATATACAAGTTACAGATGTAACAGTTAGTTCGCGCTCATCCTGTATACTTGTGCGTTAGTTTAGTGCTTCCTGCTTTGTGTTTGAGCAGCGGGCTTTAACTGTCGAGCTGTGACAGTTGTTAGTTCGCGTTCATCCTGTGTATGTTCTTTCCGTGCGTCCTTTCTGCTCGAGCAGCTGGTTGCGAGTTTCGAGCTTCTTGCCGTTCTTCGCGCGACATTACAATTTGTTGCTATTACATTCATTCCTTCGCCCTTGTGCCGAAACAAAGCACAAAAAACGCTCAACTACGTCTGGGAAGACACAATTTCCTTTAGTGTTATACAGATTTCTATGACAGATGGATCAGCCGTGTTTTTTTTTTCTTTTAAAATTGTTGGTGCGAACAAACAATGGAACGAAATAAGGGTAACACTATCGGTATTAGCTTCAAGCAGAATATTTAGCGAAATAAACGTGCTGCCTTCCTTTAACTGAATTATTCCTGAAACAAAGTGCGACGTCGTCCACGGCCTTGCACGAACGGTGCAGCAACGCTGCAGGTATAGTGAACTAGAATAGCTCCACACGCCTGTTGGGTCAGAACTATAGTTCCCTCTAGCTTCGGGCTACGCTTGAGACGCGATTGCTACACTGCCGGCGGCGACGGCGGCCGCGCACGGCCGCCACCATGGCAACACTGGTGGTAACTATGGCAACCTTCAGGTGAAGGCGATGGTGGCGTTTCTGGATTTTCGTTAAAAATGTCTCAGTGGGTAGCCTTGTGTGGACCCGCTCCCCCATGTAGTACACTCTACCATTGTCAAGGCACGGAATGTTGTCTCTTGCTCCGCGCGAGAGGCTGACCGTGTGCTGGCAAGAGGCTTATGAGGGTAGTAGCGTAGTGACTTCGCATTTTTGATATTTAGAGGGTTTTCTTTATCAGTCGGCCAAAATTAGCACACGATGAATACATCGCTGAAAATAACGCGGTTTGATTCAGCGCAAACATACCTACAGATGCAGAAGTGAATTTTTGATACTTATGTCATCGAAGCAACAGAACTAAAACACTTTCCCAATGCTAGCCGTCCAAGTATTAGCGCTAGATGTGTTTTGTAAAACGACCTACAATAAAACATAGTGCAAGAGCTACTGTAACTAAAATAAACTTAACAGTTTTGCAGGCAGAACAGCGATTTTTTACTGAAGTACGCAATGTGCTGATGGGACACTATTCAAATTTTGACATTTTTGAACCTTTAAACGCACGTTTAAATCCATGTACATTTGTTTTTGCGCAATTTCTGTCAGTTGAAAAGCGCTGCCAACTTTAATAAGTATCAAATAATCAACGTCACCTGCACGTGTGCCTCCATAACAGTAGTTCCTGCGCCAAGCTTCTTGAACATCTTCAAAAAGAAACGACGCTGTTCTTGCCAGGTTGCTCCGTTTAGCGTAATCAAACCTGAATAGATAATAACACTGCACAATAAATCGATCTTTCTTTTGTAAGAGGGCTTAGTTTACACAGTAATAATTTCAAATGAACTTCCTGGGCTTCATTTTTTTATATAAACAACTGCTTCTTTAAAAGATTGTTAAGTTTCAGGTGTATCATGTATCTTCACTTATACACATCTTAGCAATATTCGCAAAAAAACACATACGAATAACTGCGTAGCAAGCTATTCAAATTGCTGTCGTTTGGTTCGCCTTCTTCAGTACCTGTACGATGAATAACAAGCTTTGCGTATAAACAGTTGGCTAACACGCACATGAGCAGCGGGCAGGGGAGGTCGCCTCTTTAAAACTGAAGCAACAACATCGACTTAACGAGCAACTGTCCGTGTACCATCACATGCTTTCCCAAGGCATCAACATTCTCCGAGTCGAGCACACTGATTCTTAAAGTGGTGGCTGTATACTGGAAGCGACACGTCTTTATTTTTAGCATCCCTACAAAGTGTGCCGAGAAAAAAAATGAAACCCAGTTAAAAAGTAGCAAACATTTTAGTCTTTATAGGTTTGGCGTAATCAAACTTACAGTATGGTTCACTTTTCTTCTAAAGGATGACGGAAGCGATGGCCCTCATCAAGTCAAATTTTTGCTTTGGGATGCAAGCCTAAAGCTTTCTTTTATGGCAATCGCCTCGCTTATTCCAGTTACATCAAGATGTTCTTCCGGATAGCTCCACTTCCTTTGTAGCTACTCTCCCTCTTATTCTGTCATTTCTGTCGCAGGGTCACATCCCCGAAGCGACTTCTAGGTGACGGCCCAGCCTTGAGCTGCACTGCCATTGTTATAGTTCATCATTTGTATGCATACGATCCACGTCGACATGTCGAAGGTTCGCTGACAACGCTGGGAAGAGGTGTGGCAGCCTACCTTGAGAAACCAATTTTTAAATGATCCGCAAGAAAGCATTTCATTTTCCGCAATGACGAATGTTTGACCAGCATAGTCTCGCATTTCCAGAGATCAGCTACTATGCCCGTGCGGCTAAGTTAACGAGTGCGAATTCCGTTATTGAATGATACAAGGATATGTGATGAGAACAACAAATAAGTTCGCATTTTCCGCCGCGTTTGACACCAGTTCAGCCACACTTACTTTCATGGGGATTTGAAGAGAGTGGGAACTCAGCAGGTCTGAATAGGAGGGCACTTTGCGACAAAGCTTCCTTCACGGAGCCGTAATCGCACAGGAACACGACATAACGTGATCCAAGGTGGAGCCTGCATAGTAATAGTGGTTATATTTTCACTGCGCATGCCATCACTTACTATAAGCACTACAAAACTACATAGTAGAAATGCAACATGTTTTATTAGTTATCCTTACCGCCCAGGTTCACGGATGTTGTGAGCCGAAAGATATTCTTGATGTCAGCGATATTAGTCAGTCTAAAGAATTTATGGTAGACCACAGCGCAACAACCGAGACGAGGACGATAAGAAGAAAAGAAAATAACCTAGTTGAAAGTCAGCGCCTTGTATGTACTTCTTGTTATGGTCCTCGTCTCGGTTGTGGCGCTGTGGTCCACCATGCATCACCAGCTCGCCCAAATTTTCACGTTAATAAGAAAATTTTCAGGCTTTAAACGTTCTTCAATGTTATTATGACGTTCATTAGACACAGCCGCTTCACATGTGTATACTGCATAATTTTTAACTCTTAGAGGGCAGGCATCATTGACTGAGGGCTGCGGCAAAGATTTAACGAACAATCACTACAGCATCTGGCTCGTCCTTATTGTGTGCTTGCCGCCAGTGTTCGCTACTCATCAGCTGCGCCGTAACGAACACAGCAGTGCTTGAGCGCGTTCAGCCGACGGTTGATAAGTGGGGTCAAGATGATATATTTTTACTGTAAGCGTGGGCAGCAAAGTAAAATAATCTGGCCTATATAACTACAAACGTTTGAACAAATACAATTCCCTGCCACTGTGGAGTAGCCTTGATTGATTGATTAGTGGGGTTTTGTGGCGCAAGCGCCTTTGCGCGAAAACGCTCTACAAGAGCTTTTCAGCCGGCCTCCACTGCTGGGCTGTAAATATTGTATATTGTGTTGACCCGTTGTTATAGCGTATTTATTATGTATTTTAGTGTATTTATTATGTATTGGAGTAGCACTGATATTATCCTGTTAGGAACACCAGTCCTGGCCGAGCGACCAGTCGGAGCGTGTAGCCAGGATCACTGGAGTCCTGGAATAGGGACCGTCCTGCCGGCTCTTTCCCATTCTACCCCTGGCCTTATTCTGGTTTTCCTACCTTTAATAATGAATAAAGTTTTCCACCACCACCATCCTCTTTTGTGGCTCCTTCAGAAACGAAACGTGCGCCTGCGTCCTTCCAGCCTGCCCCACTCCTTTGCTGAACTGCACTTATGCAGAGTGCTAGGAATACTTTACGGATGATCTTGCCTTACTGTTGTGAAACTTACCCAAACATATTGCCGTATTTCTTCCTGAGCGCGTCGACCTCCCAGTGCCCATCCTTGAGAATGAAAGGCAGGTAGCCCAGGAATGGAAAGCCACGAGGTCCTGGTGGTAAGTCGCGGCGCAGTATCCTTTTGAGAACTTTCCACACATCTTGGATTACAGCTGCTGCCAATACAGCAACCAGGCTCACGGTAAAGTAAATACAAAGTGTTCCAAGCATTCTGTAGTACTAGCTTGAACCAGCATAAAGTGCTGCTCCAGCATGCCTTAGTGATCGGATGATGTTCTCCAGCAAATCTGAAATAAAAGCTGTCCCTTTATCACACAGGTTGGTTAAACCATTGTGACGACTAAACAACGCGCCCATTAACTTTCTCACATAATTAGTTTAGTAATACATTCGCACATGTAAGCTTGGGAACTACATAAAGAACATGATGTACGAAGAACTAGGGCAAAGGACGGATAGAAGCGAGAAGAAACATAGGTACGCATCTTTACGAAGGGTTGAGAGTTCCTATTGCGTGCATTTCCGTTGAACTATGGGAACATGAATGAGCGCGCAGAGAGTTTCCTGAGAAGCTTGAACTTACATATAAAACTCGGCTCCGTATAGCTTTTTAAAAATGGTTTGGTCATTTTATTATTTAGTCTACGGAGTTCAGCGAAGTTGAAAACTGGGCGAATTTTTCACAGCTACTCCTAACGTGTGAAGCAGTGCATAAAGACACGACAAAAAAGGAGAAAAAGATTCGACAGGACCACCGCTGCACACGCTGCCAGCTTATTCCGAAGAAAAGAAAAACATGCCTAATACACATAAGGATTAGCGTACCACGTGTAAATCTGACGCTGACCGCTACCTACATTCCCTATACTACGCGCTACTTTGTGCCGTAAGGCAGTCCAACATATCTTTTTTCTTCGGCATCCTTGTTTCAAGCTGCATCGTCTGAAAGCCGGTGCGCAAATCATGAACATAGTTTTGCGCTAATCCGTGCAGTACATGCTCCTCTTAACCAGAGCTCAGCAACAGCGCAATATAAATGCTTTACAATCATAGGAATCAGCTGACAAGAGAAATAATCGAAGCATTTCATATCAATAAAGGAAAAGACAGCTGTATTAGCCAACCAGCAGTTGCACTTATCGAATGAGAAGTTTCATTTTTGGAAGAGCTTCGTATTAGTGAAAACCAATGTTGCACGTGGTACGCTTGCGTGTATGTATATTACCCGTATTTTTTCGAAATAAACTAGTCGCAAGTGCCGCTGTGGTCATGTCGAATCGTTTCTTCCAAGTTCTGTCTTGTTCCGTGCTCTACTTCACAAGTTAAGCTTTGTCTATGCAGTTTTTTTTTGTATAGCAACAAGTGTCTATTACAGAAGTGCTCCGATTTAGAGATAGCCTAAGCATGGCGATGGCGAATTCGAAAAGTTCAGCGATGTGGCTGACTTGCGTTAGTAATATGAAAATTAACTATGGTGGCAGGGACCAACATGCAAGATGAACGCTACGCGACACTAAGTAGATTGAATACATCTGGTGGTTGTAATCAAAATTGCCGCATCGCTTCTTGCTATGCATTGTAGGCATTGTGGTTGTGGGTCACTGAAGAAAAAGAATTTTAAATCACCATAGAGGCAAGTGTGCGCGCCTTGTGGTGGATGCACATGACATGAATAATAACGAGCAATTTTTGCTAAAGTAGTCATCAGTCGCCCTTCCTTTATAGAAATGTTATATATCCCTTCTGACAATAATGTGATTGTTGCCTAGTCTTCCAGGCACCCCCTTCACTTACTTGGTTGTGTTCGATTGCTAGATTTTTCTAACCCAGCGCTCGAACGTGGTATTTTGGGTTATTTTACACACTGTTCTTAAAACATAATAGAAATGCGAGTCAGAGTTTGTTTTGTTTTTTCCCTTATCCATACTGGCTCTTGAAAGGCTTGTGCCTTTCAAGAGCCAGTGCAATGGTTTCCAAGTGCTTCATGTAATAAACAGTTCATCATCTTCGCTCGTTTTTGTTTTCGTGGCCTTATTCCTCGACCTTGCGAAGTGCATTACTGAACCAGTTACTTAACTTATAACCATCAGTTCCATGACTCTGTCTCGTCCTAATAAATAATATTGGTCTTATTTTGTCAATAATAGCGAATATTCTTACAGAATATGTGCATTGCAGCTTGGTTCATATTGAAGTCACCGTGTCAAACCCATTTTTATTGGTTCACATTCACACATGTCAAGACGAGTTAAAATGAAGATAAATTATTTATCTTACAAACCTGTGGAAGATAGTGCAAGTGAACCCGTCTGTATGCGCTCCTCCACAGCGAGCGTATGATAAATTGACCGAATATACAATTAACATAATATCGCTCACATAATTACAGTTGCTATCGCGAATTTATCCTCGTGAAGCGCTCTCTAGTGCTTTAATATAGTCTGGTACGTACAATAAATTTAAAACTGTTCCAGATGATACGTGCGCACTTCACATGTCTGCACCATTCGTAACCAAATCGGTCAAGCTGGGTTTGTGTAACTTTCACAGTAAAGCAGCTTTCACACTAAGCCTGGCTGGTACTTTCCCTGAAGCGTCCGTGGTGTGCTTGTGGGCTGTTCGTCATGTCGTACCCTTTTTTCAGTCACCCGTCGCAGGTGGGCGAAATTTATTTACTCAGATAATAACGCCAGTAAAAGAACACTTTATTTCGCCAAAGACCAAAGTGAATACCTCCATAATCAAGTAAACTTCTGTTTTTTTTTTCTTTTATGACCCATATTGTAATCAAAATAGTAATGGCAGCGTCAGATAACGAAAGTATCATACATATGGAAAAAGTTCCGAGGATGTCAATCTCGAGATATCTACTTTAATTGCCACAAAACGCGTCGTGATTCCAGTCATATTTGAGTTCGAGTGCAAAGACAGCTTTGTTAAAGAAGAAACTTGAAGAGCGGAATAATTAAGACTTGTTACAAGTTCTAATATTTATCACAAGCGGATGTACCTAGCGCTACCACTGGCGTCATTTCATATAGGTTGTATTATACGCGCTAGAGAAATTATTTTAGGAGCTGATTAACGAAAATGTTATTTTCCAAATGCTTACTTTGATGTGTCCTGTATGTAATATCCGCGGCACAACGTAATTCAGGTTAGCTAGTAAATTTTTGTTATAAGCCCACAGAACGTGTCAAAATGCTGTCACAATAAAAAAGCACTCGCGGAATTTTGTACTGCAAACCGCTAGTAATAATAAACGTGGCACATACTCGTTATCGGTTTTTATTATGTAACTTTGATAATGACGATTGCGAGTACTTACGCGCCAATACCATCGTATAATGATAAGGCACGCATAGTAGGGCTCTCCGGATTAATTTCGGCCTCAAGCGGTTCTTTAAAATGCACCGAAGTATAAGCACATAGCTTAACATCGTGGTTTAGCGCTAAAGAAAGACAGACACATGTGAGAGACAGGACAGGCGCTACTAACAACTGGTTTATTGCAAGGGTTGCAATGGAATAAATACCACACTGGTGCGCAGACGTGACGAACGCGTAACAAGACGTCACCACTTATCAGGCTACAGGCATGTGGCATCAAAAAGCTTAATCTCATTTCTATACAAGCAGATAGATGTGTCGCTAACACAGTTAGTACCTTTTTTCTTTATATGATACGCCTCCCAGAGTTCGCGGGCTGATTTGTTCCAGCTTCTTCCTAGAATCTTAGCCTCTCGAAATATCGGCTCACACATGCATTTTCGGCAGTGGGACGAAAGATGGGCCCCATCTACTTTCTTTAGATTTTGCGCATGCTCCCTTAACCGGTCATTAAGGCATCGGCCTGTTTGCCCTATGTACGACTTACCGCAAGACAGCGGTATGTCATAGACCACTCCTTGCACGCACTTCACAAAGGGCGAGGCATGCTTCTTTGAGCACCCTTTATTCTTGCAGCCCACCTTTGTTGTGCGAGGGCACAGCTGTGCAAGCTTGTTGGGCGCCGAAAAAACAAGCGGGACCCCATGCCTATTGGCAACCTTCTTCAGGTTGTGCGAAACCTTGTGCACATACGGCACCACTTCAGGTTTCTTCCCCGGTGCTCCCTCATCCGCTGTTTTTCGCTTGGCGCTGCCCTTCAGTTTTCGGAGTAGGGCCTCAGCCACCGCCACCAAGACCGGTCGAGGGAAACCCGCGGACAATAGTCTCTCCAATTGTTTCACAAAGGCCGCTTCTACGACATGTGAACACGACTTTCGCAAGGCCGATTCCAGGCAGGATATAGCGATGCCCCTCTTAACAAGCTTTGAGTGGGCTGAGTCATAGGGTAAGAGTTCCTTTCGTGCCCTAGGGGAATACATCCAACATGTGTGACTCTTACAAAAGCGCAAATTAAGATCTAAAAACTGCAACATGTTACTTTGGGGCAGCTCTCGCGTGAACGATAAGCCTTTTCCATGCTGTTTAAAAAGGTTGATGACTAGGTCCACCTGGTCTCGGTACGGCACTGTGCTACTGTCGCTTAAAATAATCAAAAAATCGTCCATGTACCTAAAAACTTTTTTAACCTTATGGCTTAGAACCTGCTCAAGGCATTGGTCAATGTTAGCGAGAAAAATGTTGCATAAAATTGGCGCCACGCACGACCCGATGCAAATTCCCTTGTCTTGCAAAAAATGTTGCTCATTAAAAGAAATAAAAGTGTTCCTGAGATAAACGTCTAAAAGGGTTAAAAAATTCTCTACCGTGAGACCTGCGCTGTTTTGAAAGGGAATTACACCATTCTCTTCTATGCACGCTCGCACGGCATTAAAGAGGTGGGCATGGGGGACGGAATAGAATAAGTCTTCAACATCAATAGAAAAGGCTTTGCCAGAGCACTCGTTATCCTGAAGGAACTTTACAACCTCATCAGAATTTCGGGTATAGAAGGGATCCTTTATCTGGAGGCTGGTAAGTGTACGTAAAAGGAATTGACTAACATTTTGTTGCCAGGTGCCTCGCTCACTTACGATCGTCCTGAACGGCACTTCCGGTTTGTGCGTTTTTGCACTGAAAAAGACTGTCAACGTGTTACCTTTACTTTCCTTTATTTCTTTAGCTAGTTTTTCGAGATTTAAACTTTTACAAAGCTTCACTACGCTAGCTTTTGCTTTTGACACACTCGTTTTGATGGGAGTGAAGTTTTTGTTTAATGCCTGAATGGCTTTTTCATTGTACACTCCATGCGGTAACACAACAAACCCGCCGTCTTTATCGGCCTGTAGCAAACACAAATCATTGTCTCTAAAATACGCTACCACATTATCTAGGCGCTTATTCGTGTGACAGTTTGTATGTCCATGAGTGACCTTTAGAAGGCTGTCTACACCTTCCAGCAGGCACCGCTCCTGGCTTTCACTGGGGGCTTTCTTTGCGATGTTTCGGTTGAACGCTGCAAGTTCATGCGCGGGAATACTGGGTTCTAAACTGTATTTGGGACCCTTCTTCAACAAGCTGGCAATGTTATCAGGGATGGTGGCGTCTCCAATTACAAAAAAACCACCTTTAGAGACATGATTTTTCATTCGCTTCGAATATTCAAGGAAATGCCTAAGATACACTTGCCACAAAGATTCTGTCAGGCGTGCTATAAGTTTTCTAATGCGACAGAGTTTGATTTCCGCCCTCCACGGCGGGTCATGCGAAAAACAGAGCACCCGAAGCCAGTCATTAAACAGACGAACTTGGCGGGACAGTTCCGAACGGAGTATCTTGCTCACACGTTTCACATGGGCCCATGACGGAGGAACAGTTCCAAATATGGCACTTACTTCTTCTGGGATCACGCCCTTTCGAAGACACAGTCCGATGAGCCTATTTCGACAAGTGGTTGTCACGGTCCTTGTGACGAGCGCATCGACGTTCATCCACGCTAACGGAGGCACAGAAGGAACACATATAGACGGGCCCGTTGTACTAGAAATATACTTAATAAGAACTTGTTGTTGGGCGAGTTGGTGAGTACTTAACATCGTGGTTTAGCGCTAAAGAAAGACAGACACATGTGAGATTCCTTTTACGTACACTTACCAGCCTCCAGATAAAGGATCCCTTCTATACCCGAAATTCTGATGAGGTTGTAAAGTTCCTTCAGGATAACGAGTGCTCTGGCAAAGCCTTTTCTATTGATGTTGAAGACTTATTCTATTCCGTCCCCCATGCCCACCTCTTTAATGCCGTGCGAGCGTGCATAGAAGAGAATGGTGTAATTCCCTTTCAAAACAGCGCAGGTCTCACGGTAGAGAATTTTTTAACCCTTTTAGACGTTTATCTCAGGAACACTTTTATTTCTTTTAATGAGCAACATTTTTTGCAAGACAAGGGAATTTGCATCGGGTCGTGCGTGGCGCCAATTTTATGCAACATTTTTCTCGCTAACATTGACCAATGCCTTGAGCAGGTTCTAAGCCATAAGGTTAAAAAAGTTTTTAGGTACATGGACGATTTTTTGATTATTTTAAGCGACAGTAGCACAGTGCCGTACCGAGACCAGGTGGACCTAGTCATCAACCTTTTTAAACAGCATGGAAAAGGCTTATCGTTCACGCGAGAGCTGCCCCAAAGTAACATGTTGCAGTTTTTAGATCTTAATTTGCGCTTTTGTAAGAGTCACACATGTTGGATGTATTCCCCTAGGGCACGAAAGGAACTCTTACCCTATGACTCAGCCCACTCAAAGCTTGTTAAGAGGGGCATCGCTATATCCTGCCTGGAATCGGCCTTGCGAAAGTCGTGTTCACATGTCGTAGAAGCGGCCTTTGTGAAACAATTGGAGAGACTATTGTCCGCGGGTTTCCCTCGACCGGTCTTGGTGGCGGTGGCTGAGGCCCTACTCCGAAAACTGAAGGGCAGCGCCAAGCGAAAAACAGCGGATGAGGGAGCACCGGGGAAGAAACCTGAAGTGGTGCCGTATGTGCACAAGGTTTCGCACAACCTGAAGAAGGTTGCCAATAGGCATGGGGTCCCGCTTGTTTTTTCGGCGCCCAACAAGCTTGCACAGCTGTGCCCTCGCACAACAAAGGTGGGCTGCAAGAATAAAGGGTGCTCAAAGAAGCATGCCTCGCCCTTTGTGAAGTGCGTGCAAGGAGTGGTCTATGACATACCGCTGTCTTGCGGTAAGTCGTACATAGGGCAAACAGGCCGATGCCTTAATGACCGGTTAAGGGAGCATGCGCAAAATCTAAAGAAAGTAGATGGGGCCCATCTTTCGTCCCACTGCCGAAAATGCATGTGTGAGCCGATATTTCGAGAGGCTAAGATTCTAGGAAGAAGCTGGAACAAATCAGCCCGCGAACTCTGGGAGGCGTATCATATAAAGAAAAAAGGTACTAACTGTGTTAGCGACACATCTATCTGCTTGTATAGAAATGAGATTAAGCTTTTTGATGCCACATGCCTGTAGCCTGATAAGTGGTGACGTCTTGTTACGCGTTCGTCACGTCTGCGCACCAGTGTGGTATTTATTCCATTGCAACCCTTGCAATAAACCAGTTGTTAGTAGCGCCTGTCCTGTCTCTCACATGTGTCTGTCTTTCTTTAGCGCTAAACCACGATGTTAAGTACTCACCAACTCGCCCAACAACAAGTTCTTATTAAGCACATAGCTGTTCTCTGCATTTCGCCCTCGGCTGTTAGAATACTTTCCAATGGCAAGAACCAAAATTTTGTTCTACGACGGTGGGCTATTGGAAAAGCGTTTATACTGTGAATTTACATAAGAGACACGGATGCACCGCAAGCTCGAACCTAAACTGAAATACTCACCACTTTAAGAATTTAGAAAAGCACGATAATGCCGCAGAGCCTGCTTGGAATACGGGATATGAATGCCAGTTGGAAGAGCTTATGACGGCGTTTTGGTTATTAGGAACACAGGATAGCTGCTCTTGTTCAAGCATATGAGGGTTCTGTGAAGGTCAACATGCGTATTTCAACCTTGAGTTATATTGTATCTTTCGCTCGATACAAGCTAGAAATGTAGCCCAATGATGCTTCGCCAGATCAAACAGCTGGCGTTCTGCAAAGCTCGTGCGTACAGCGTGGCAGCTGGTCTTAGCTCCACAATATTTTCATGGAGCTTGTATCATTGAAACATAGCCTTGAGAGATGTGTTTTTTTTTTGCGTTTCGGCCGAATACGTACGCGCGGGTCTGCCAGTGAAAACATTTGATGCGTCAATCTGAAGAGGCAACCCTGTTAAAGAGGTCACTTGCATTCTTTTGAGAGTATGTTATCTACTGTGGCACTTTCCCATAGATAAATTGTACAAAGAGTGATCCAGCGAGCAGCGTACACAAAAGAGACTACAACGTTTTTACGTTTCAGATTATAATAAGTAAGCAACTTGTCCGAATTTCTGCTGATGTGAGGTGCATATTTCAAACAGTACAAATATTCTTACTTTCATCATAAAGATGCCTATAATGTGCCTGGGTAAAATAAGAAAAGTTGGCAATCATGTCAGCGGCTAGAACATCGGATACGGTGGACGCAGATCAGCGTTACGATTTCAGACAATTGGCCCTTCTTACGAATCACGTGAAGGCTAGGGCGCGGTCGGCGACATTTTCGGTAGTGTACTGATATGCTTGCGAATTTCATAGCTCAAAATCAAAATATATAATGACACCGTCTGTTTGCCTCTTCGCGGATGGTTGCTTTGTCTGCCGTCGAATATCAAACAACATGACCTAAACCTCGTAGAAGCATAGTGCCCAAACTTGCTCGTGAAGGTCTACGTCTCAAAGTCCTAATACGCGGTTTCGTGACAAAAAGCTAAGCTCGAGTACCTGTGTTTGTTTAATTATACAGAGCTATGCTAAATCGACGCATTTCACTTTGCAGGTGTTTTCACACAGAATAGTTTGCCTAGTACGGCCACAATGAGAACCTTCACGCAGATTCTGCATCGATGCATGGCTACCTAATAAGACCACAATGCCTTGAACTTCCGGAATCGAGAACATTAGCTGTTTAAACGTCTCTTAAAAGGAAACTAAGACTCGCGTTTCCTATTTGGATTTCCTTTCCAAACCTCGTAGATAGCTTTCTCGAGTAGGTACGCAGTCATGTTGCCTGGTTTATAATATCTAAACGCGATACGTCTTACCATTACTCAGAATAAATCTTCTCTGAAGTAGCGCACCCTTAGGCGAAGAGTGGCACCACATTTATCACGCCATACTTTAAGTTTTTCTACCTGCGTGGCACACAGATACTTCTCGGACTTCTCGTCGCCCACTGATTTCCAAGAGCATTAAACGCGTTCGTAGTAAAACGCTTGCATTTATTAAAACATTCCTTCGCACAGCCCCTGAATAAAATCAGTTTTCGAAAAGCTACAGTTCTTTAACGTGATTCTTCTGAATTCGGAGAACATATGGCATTACATTTAATTTGATCCTCTATAGTAATCACATATACACGTCGTTGAGGAAAATGTTGACTCTAGTTAATTACTTTCTGGGGTTTATTTCCCACGACAACAATAATATCATAAAGTGAACTGCAGTGGGGTTCTTGGGAGTATTTTGACCGCTTGTGACTTCTTAAATGCACCGAAATTCACGTACACGGTTCTCACGCATTTCGTTACCAGCAAAATGCGGCCGCTGTGGCCGGGAATCACGCCCCCGAGGACCAGGATTTGGGGACATGCGCACGTAGCGCCATCTCTCGACGGTGACAGCAGTGGCCCGCCGTAACTGAATTGGCAATATAGGAAAAAAATTATATCTGACAAAAAAAGCTATTCACCAAAAAAGACTCCCGGTTATATACAGCAGATATTTATTTGAACATTCTGATAGAATTACAGTGTCGCACTACAAATCGCGTGGCTTCCCAGATTGTTTAATATTTTACGATTGACCACCATGTACTTCTTATTGGAGGTGTTCAATTGTCCTGGGAAGCCAAGCGCTTTGTAATGCGACGCAGTAACTTTACCAGAATGTTCAAGTAAGTACTTGCTGTATAGAGCCGGGCGTTCTTTTTGCTAACTAGTTTTTAATGGCGAGCTGTTGAAGCTAGCCGTATTGTGTCCCACCCTATCTCGAAAAATAGATGGGTATGTGCCAGAGAAACTAGGTAAATCCCTCTGCTACCCACTGGTTCACTAAAAATGAAGACAACAGTTAGCCAACAAACGGGTATGTGTTACAGAAATTTGTGCGGCCTATCTCAAAACTGTCATCATCATAAACAGATGGGTCACAGAAATTTGTGTGGCCTATCTCAAAACTGTCATCATCATAAACAGGTATGGGTCACAGAAATTGGGTAAATACCACTACTCAACACTGGTCCACTAAAAAGGAAGAAGGCAACAGTTAGCCCAACACTAGGGAATGGAAAAGGAAACGGCGGCTACGAGAAGACCCCGAAGCGATGGAAGGCCCACCCCAACGACGACGTGTCCGTAGATATACAAGAGGTGCGAATGCTTTGTTTCAGCCGGTGCAAAAGAGTGTAAATTGAAGATCACTGAGAGCCGTTTTTTCTGTAGTGGAAGTAAAAAAGTAGTGGTGATGATGCTGAGGATTCCAAATTTCAATGAGAGAATTTTTTGCTTTTTTCTATAACACTTCGTTCAGTTTTCATCCCGGAGATGATGTAGGCTAGGAGAAGAGGCTTAAAAGCAGCTGGACCAGCAGGGGCCTCCAAGAAATGCACTTCGGCCAATATGCGGCATACTGAAATGCACACAAGCAGACAATAAAAAAATGTTCTTTTAAATCAAATGACACAAACGACAATACAATAGAAAAAAAGACAAAAAAGAGAAAGAAAGAGCATTTTAGCAACCGTGTAACATATTTTCATTGGAAATAAAATTTTATAGGAATACAATGAAGCAACTTACGTTACTTAAAGAGCAGACTCATAACCACAGAATGCGGTGTAAAATGCCATAGTTGAAAACACATTTCGTTGAACAGCGTGGCGCGTTTTTTTTTTTTTTCGCGCTCTGTCCTTGGTGGCAAAACAATAAGCTAGAGTTATCCTTGATTGTGTCATGGATGACTATGGTTGCTCTTTTATTACCATGCAGGCTACAACTGTTTGAAAAGAAATGCGAACAACAGAGCGCGTAGATGCCGCACTGTTCGCGTTTATTTCCGTCGCGACATCACACTGCAGGGGAATATCTCATCCTAAGCTAATGTCTGAAATCGGTGATTCGCGAAGACGACACAATTTCAAGAAAGAAGGAACATGAACTCACTTCACATGGCGGCCAATTTCCAAACAGCGTTTCCAAACTTCGGGACAAGGCAAATTACGAACAGCGAAGTACAGCCATACCCGACTACATCGAACTGGGATAAACCGAATCATCATTTATAACGAAATATTTTCGAACACGACGATGATTTAACCTCAATGCATAGCAGAAACCTAGGGCTACATCCAACAAACATAGCCGCAGCACTCGATAAATCGTCGGGCAGCGCGAAACGACCCAAGACGATGGCTTTTCCTCAGAAATGTCTCGCTTTTCCTCACGGAAGGGGACTTTCCCGCATGCATTTCGTAGAGCGAGCGGTGTTATTACGAGGGCGCCAGGCGGAGTGAGTAAAAACTACCGCTTGCCGACACGTGCTTTCCCCCCATGATTCCTCGCTGTTGCGCCGCCGGCCATTCGTGCGGGATCGCCGTTCGCTTCTGCGCTCCTTTTAATGCGACAGCGTTAAAGAGCTCGTTTCGCAAAAATTCCGGTGTCGGTGTCGGCGTCGTCGTCGTTGGTTGTGAGGAAAAAAATCAGCGTTGTCCCTGAACGAAAATCCGAGGTATATAGATACAAATAAAGAAATAATAAATATTCTTCGGTTTCGAGTTGGACCAGGGATCCGAACCTGCGACCCCTCGTACCGTAGCGCGATGCGTTTAGGTGCTCGGCCACCACGCATACAGCATCCAGCATACTAACAGCGAGCTATTTGCACATACGCCATTTACCGTTGGTGGTACGCACATATCGGAGGTTCCTCATCAACTTGAATATCAGTCACCCTCGAGATGGCGCAAAAGGCCCACAGATGCGCTTTTTAACGGTATCGCCCCGTCATGTGGCGGTGTTTCGTCGCGCCGCATGCGTGGATATAGCAGCCGGATGGCGTCCGCACTTTGGCTTTGCTTGCGGCACCGTTTAGGTTTCCGCCAAGAAGCGAAGCTAGGCTAGCGATTGGGAAGACGATACGAACACGGACCGATTAAGCTATCGAGCTCTAATCTTGAAAGCGAAACTCAGGCGTCCTCCAAGCTTTTGTTGTTGGCTCTTTCACACTTTAGGGGAGAGTGCTAACGCGACGGATCCCGCAAAATAGAAGGGCCTGCGGCTCTGCTCAAAGTTGGCGATAATCAATACAGTTGAACGAAAGGAACCGAATAATTACGTCATAGGTCAGAAAAAAGTGTGGAGCTCACTCAGACTCACTGATGAAATATATTTTGCCTTTAGGGCTCACTCGGACTCAGACTCACCAAAATTTTTCTCAACCGGACTCAATGAACTCAGACTCACTGAAATTTTTGTCAACCGGATTCACTCAGACTAAGACTCACCAACATATTACTCAGCCGGACTCAATCGGACTCAGACGGCTTGACTTGAATCTGAGTTAGCCTGAGTGAGTCGACTCATGCGTCCGTGAGCGTAAAGCTACCTTTTTTCTATCTTGCTGTCAATGCTCTTTAATGCCAGTATCTCACATAACTGGTGCTCTACACCTCTTGGTCTTAACCTTCAAGTACAAGTTATCAGTAATCCAGTAAGGACATTTTTATGAAATACTCGACTCACATGAGATATTTTTGTCAAGAATTTTCCGTGAAAGAGTTTGCTGGGGGAAGTCATGGCAAGCCTCACAATTACGTCTCTGACCAATAAATATCGAGGTGGCTCATGAACGTGAATGCGCTGAGACATGCGTGAATATACTTCAGTATATAAGCGTAAGCCGATATAAGGCTGATAATAATGCTGAAAGTTAGTAGATAGGCATCTTGAGAAGCTTTAAGCGCAAACTAAGACAGGGACACAGAGGGAGGGAACAACACCAGCACTACTATCAACTGAAGGCTTTATTAAGCCAGAAGAAAACATATATACCCGGACTACGTCACTCGCGGCACATGCGCACGGTCAACGGTGCAAACCAAGGCACTATCTCTCCGTATCTATTGTTAACCCCTTTCCTTTAGGAGCGAAACTTCTTTGTTAGAAATCGTTAATGACGGGCGACTGATGCAAGATGATGCAAGATGACTGAAGGATCGCACACGGCAGTCCGACCCTTCAGGACTTGCTCCATCCCACCGGCCGCGTGGACCGTCGCCGCTCAGCCCTTGCGGCCCTGCTTGCTTTTCTCGAGGATGCTGGCCTAGTCGAAAGAATTTTCTAGCCGCTCACCACGGTGTCTCGGACGCCCATTCTCCTCCCCCCCCCCCCCGCCTCACTTTTTTTTTCGCTCACACCTTTCTTTTTCTTCTTTTACCATACTCTTTTCACTCTCACTGTCCCTTCATTCCCCAATCCCCCGTGAGTGTATTGGTTGAGGTGTCTCACTTGAGAGACAGTTTTCGTGCACTCCACACCAAATTTTCATTTTCATATCCTTCTGCCTTTTAAGAATCGCCCCCCCTCCCCCCTTGAGCCGGCGGACGCGCGCGCCTCGAGACACCAACTTCATGACACGTGACTACAGCGCCGACAAAACCCACAGAAGTGTGGACAGCGTGCCACTGCTTACCGTGCGGCGGTGCCGACGCGCAGGGCACCGCCGCGGCGTGCTTTCTGCAGCAGTTGCTATCACTCGCAAGCTTGGTTGAGGGTGTCGAACCACGGCCTATTTTCATAACACCTGCGTTATAACGTACCGAAATAACGATATGATTATGATGCACGCGGCGGGAGGTTATGTCTGTTTTAACTGGCTTGCTGTGGAGAGGTTGAGGTTTGTATCACCCCGGTTACACCAGTTTTATAGGTTATATAGTTTCGACCACCGCAATTTTTTCCTACTGTGCACCTAATTCTAAATATACGGCCCTCTATGCATTTCGTCCCCACCAAAATGCGGCCCCAATGAACGGGAACCGAACCTGCGCCCTCGAGATATGCTTTGAGATAGGTCATACTTTACGTCCTAAGCTATTCCGGCGGTTAGTGTTCTTTGAAATTAGTATTTAGCTAAATAGCTAAGTACACAGTAATGATAAACCTAACCCCATCTCTCTGTGGTTCTTATTTGCATTATTCTTCTAAAGTGCGATAATATTTTCATTAAAATATGTAAACACCTTTGGCAAAGCATAACTACATGGTGAGCTTTCTCAACGTTATTAGGGAGTTTTAGCTTGTAACGTATACTTCTTTACGTTACCGTTACCGCATTACGTTTACCGTTTTACCGGAACTCGAGTTTTAGTACAGTTTTTTAGCTGCCCAAACGTAAACCTTTACGTTTGCGCAAACCACTAAGTGGTGATGATAACTGCATTTAAACTGCATTTAAACTACATTTATTTAGATAATATTGAATTATGCTGCGGCAAAATCATAAGAGGGGTTTTTAGCATGTGCAGTATCCCGGTATAAGCGAATCCTGGCGATGGTGTCGACATCTTGTGATGCTTCGTGCAACCACAATCGCGGACACGTTTGTTTTCGCTTAGTGTTCTTGAGGGGGGAAAATGGTTAAAAAGGCAACTCGTTCGTAATTATGCCGCTGCAAGGCATTTACATTGAAATTAGAACGCCCGATGTTTCTGCAATAACAATTTTGTGCTTGCCTGGTACACCATGGCCCCGCTAGATGGCACCACCTATCCAGCCAGTCAGCGTCTTTAGGCCTCTCACGTTTGCGGATTCGGTATTCTAGGTCGCTCTAGCCTCGGTAATCCGGCTGAAATTAGGTGATCGTAAGTGGCGCTCGCACGTCGGCTTGTATTGACTGGGCGGCTGGAGTCTCCGCGAAGCGGATATCGCGAAGAGCCACGAACGAAGGTGGATTTGCGAGATAGAGCCGTGAACGTTAAGCCTATCCGGCGAGTAGTTTACGTTCCGCAAAAGTTTACGTTCCGTAAAGGTTCGCGCATGCGCAGACTCCATCCGGTATCCGGTAACGCGGTAGCGTAAAGAAGTATACGTACAAGCTAAAACTCCCTATTAAAAAATGTACATTGTCAGTGATGCATAATAAGTGAGTGTTACTGTCGTTTTGCTGGATGTTTAGAGCTGCGCGAGATTGGTGATTGTTTATTTGTACATAGCCTGTGTCATTAGTGGAACTAGTTTGTTAAACAGTGCTGCCACCTTCACAAGCTGCTTTAATAACATCAGAAATGAAAGAAATAAAATATCAATGTGCTCTAGTCATACAGTGCTCACTTTATATAAAGCCTTAATTCGTACTAGAAGACTTAGTAAAGCTTATTCTTTCTTTAGTTTTGTTTCTGACAATTGGAACTTGATTAATAATAATAATATCTGGGGTTTAACGTCCCAAAACCACGATATGATTATGAGAGACGCCGTAGTGGAGGGCTCTGGAAATTTTGACCACCTGGGGTTCTTTAACGTGCACCTAAATCTAAGTACACGGGCCTCAAACATTTCCGCCTACATCGGAAATGCAGCCGCCGCGGCCGGGATTCGATCCCGCGACCTTCGGGTCAGCAGTCGAGCGCCATAACCACTAGACCACCGTGGCGGGTAATTGGAACTTGATTGAACTTAAGGAGCCTCCAGGGTAAAAAATGACCCGTCAGTAATATTAAAACCTTATAATGATGCGGATGCATACACACAATTTCTTTTGAGGATAGAACAGATGGCAGATGCCCTACCTCCGGTATTAATCGCATATGTTATCCCTTTGTAGGACGGTGCTGCACATGTGTACCACTTTTTCACGGCGTTTCAAACGCTCATAATAAAAAAAAATTCGGCAGATCCCACGTACCGTGGGAATCGATGTTATGCGAAGCATGCGCAGGAAGGTGACTGTGTCGCAATTTTTTCACATTGAGCGAAACGTTACGGAATGACGCTAGAGAAACGTGGAAATGGTATACGTACACACACACTTTGAAGAGTCGCACATGTATTGCATAACCTGTTGTTTACAGCAGCTTAACGATGCCAATAGCAACATAGGTGTTACCAATACCAAACGCAGTAAGCTGATATGTAGTGCTTGTATTCTTCAATAGTAGATAGCGCGAATTCGAATAGGACAATGAAGGAAAACAGATGCACAGGACAGGCGCTACTCGCAACTAAGCTTTATTCAGAAAAGTTTCCCTGGATATATGCACAGCAGAGTGGCACGCGCAGGCGCACTGCACGTACGTTACAGTCACAGTTGCAGTTGTTCAAGTTGCGTTACAGTTTTTATGCTTATACTTATCCGTTATCACGGACAACGTGCACGTACGTTTCACGAACCCGTGTACATATGTGGAAGGGGTTCTTGGCAGTTCTTTAATAAGGTCATCATCACTGTGATTAGTGAGCACCAGCAGCTGGACAGGACCTGTTATCGGATTCGTTCGTGATCGCGGCAACGAATTCGGTCTAAGTGCAGTGAAGTGCGAGGTATAGTAGAGCTGGTGGAAACCACGGATAGCTTGTACGAAGAAATGATCTATGATGCCTTCTGTCCTGGACGTGGCACCGAGGTCTTGTGATGCCCTAGTCCACATCCAAGCCGTCTTTCATGCCGTCTAAGAACCCGGCGTTGTTGGGTTTTGATAAATCAATGATCAAGTCACCGGTAATCATGAGGGACATGGTCCTCTCGGCAGAGTTATTGAATATAGAAAGCATTGACCCCGGATTTTGCGTAATCCACGTGGTCGACGTTGGACCACGTGGACGAGTGGATGGTAGCCCAGCGTCTTCCAGGGGTGCTCTGTCTTCAGCTCCCTAACTTTCCTTGCGTCAGCCGCTGTGGTGTAGCGGTTACGGTGCTCGGCTGCTGACCCGAAGGTCGCGGGTTCGATCCCGGCCGCGGTGGTTTGTGAAGTAATGGGACGTAAAACACCAACAATTACTATCATTATCACTTTCCGCCCGTGTCAATCTGTATGTTCGCGGTTACTGCGTTGACTAAGACTCTGTTATCACCTGTGGCACATACCCGCATAACATGAACTCTGGTATGCGGGTATGTGCCAACGTGACTGAGGGAAAGGGTTTCATAACGTACGCGACAGGTATTTTGCGTTATTCATGTCATCAGCAGTGAATCGTGTTCGTCATACACTGATCCTCTGCTGTGCCAATTTCGGCATATTACAAGTTAAGGAGACAGCCAGGAGAGCGCCCAGACGTAGGCGGCTAGATAGATAGATAGATAGATAGATAGATAGATACGTAGATAGAAACGCCCAAAGTGCCTGAGGTTCGCTAAGAAATGCTTCGCATTTAAGACGGCCCAGATTGGCGCCGCTATTACTGGTGGTACAATCTGCCGAGGTATTTAAGAAGGCTATTATGTGTTATTACTTCGCTACCACATGTGGCGCGGTCAGAAAAGTGGATTTTGCGCGTGCGTTCATTACTGCTGGCTATCCGCTTCAGTGGCCTAAATGAGCCCCTTGAAAACGTTGCTTCAATGTGCCTGAGAAGTGTCCCATTTTACCCGTTTAGTAAACATAGCCTAGTGTTGCAGTCTAGTGTTGCTTTCAACAAAGAAAGAGATTTTTGCTGCTCTTATTATTGAGTTTTCTTCAACGAACCATTCTCGGGCTTGATTTCGGCTGGTGATGTTAGCACTAATAGGGCTGCTATCGCACCGATACAGTTCCACATGTGCACTATCTTCATTTTTAGTATAGCGCAGGTGTTTTATTTCCAAAAGCGACGTCAATCACAGTCCGCTTAAGGTGCAGCTAATTACTGCAGTCGCGTTGGCTGACGTACACCTGTCGCAGGTCGACTTCGAACGTGGTAGCCATAATTGCACAGTAACTATCTGTGCAGCAAACACCACGTTCTATTGCGTATTGAATGCTTGAAACAATTCTAAAAGTAAACAGCCCCCTTAAATTTGTAAATAATGTTCAATTTTTTTTTTCATTTGACACCACCTGAGGACAGCGGTACGCATACGTGCCACTTTTCATGCCCTGCTATAGATTACAGTGTACATATATGTACCACACAGTGGTACATATATGTACCACTTTTTTCACGGAATCTATTATCCCGAATTTCTGGAAAATAGTGCCAAACATTTTCTTAATACATTATAAATGCTGCTCTGCAGGTTTTCCGAAAAAAAGAAGACTTACTCTGAAGGTCGTGCCTCACAAAAGGTCAATCGACAGCAGCAAACGCACAACACTGGGCACGACCACTCCTTCAGGAAATGTTTCTATTGTAACGCGAGCATCGCACGTAGCAATCGATTGTAGGGTGTCATGTGTTCTCATCTCTGAGACGCATACAGAGAACTACGAGCGCCGAGCGAATCCCTTGTGATAACGTCACATATCATCTGTCACATGTGTAAACAAATACGTGTGTGTGTGTGTGTAAGATCACGTATTGCAGTACATCATTGGGTGATCGCGAGAACCGAGCGCTGTTGCAGATCATGATCGCCTTATAAGACCGTTTTCACTAGAGACGTGTGGCTCTAACGTGCAAAATATATTTTAGATGTGAAGCATCTTATGGCGGAGTTCAATCCGGTGGTGGTGGTGGTGGTGTGCGGCGTGACCACCCTTACTGCGCATGCGCAAACCTTCTCCACATCCCCTCTCCACTCCCTCTCTCCCCTTTCCCTTTCCACATCACCTCTCCCGCACTCATTTCCCTTTCCCACCCCTCTCCACTTCCCCTATCCACTCCTCCTCTGCCCTCCCATCTCCCCTTTCCTTCTCTCCCCTCCCCTTTCCCCTCCCCCTCTTCATTCCACTATCCACTTCCCCTCTCCCCTTTCCCCCTCACCACTCCACCTCTGAAACGCGGGCTCTACATGCCGAAACACTGCTTCGCATCGCCTCATGGTCCCCTTTAGCGGGAGATGGTGTGATTTTATTGATTAAGTGTTCCCGTTGGATGCGATAACGTGTACATCTCTATTCTGCAGAAAATAGTCGTCTGTTCAAGCTTCAGAAGATTAAAAATCACTTTTATTAGAATAACCGGGCCAATAAAAATATTGTTATGGTGAATGGTGCGCAATCTCTCCTGATATAACCTGCCATTTCATCGTATTCACAGCACATCCCATTGTTCCCTTCCCTCTATTGACGATACAGCGGTCTGCATATCAAATTCGCGTATTTCTTAATTAAAATACGTTTCCAGGAAAATAGCTATACTGCGGTCATACAAATTTGCTGGCACATAATTCTATGCTTGGCTTGTATATTTTACGTGTAAGTTTGAGCGCGAACTTCTGATTTGACTTAACACAATGTGCAATATAGTGTACACCGCTTGAAACAGCGAAACTGGACGATTTTGAACACTAATCTGGTTCCTTCTAGGTTTAAAGGAAAGAAGTGTTAATTTTAAGGGCTCGTTTTTCTTTGTTATACACACTATTAATGAACACTAACAGACAATAATGCCAAGCAAAGTATAGGGGATGTTATCAGTAGTAAATGTAAGGTAAATGTGAAGAAAGAAAAGTGGACGGAAAGATAACTTCCCCGGGCAGGGACCGAACCTGCGACCTTCGAATAACGCGTCCGATGCTATACCAGGTATACCAACTGAGCTTCTAGGTTTAATAATGTTGCAAGGCGGGCTCGTTGGTTCGGCATTCTTGAATAAATATGGTAGCACGTTGTAACGGCACACAAGAACAACAGAAGAAGAGCGCTGTGTGTGTGTGTCTCCGCGTTATTCTTGTGTCCCGTTACCTAGTGCTGCTACCATATTTATTCAAGGATGCCTTCTAGGTTGTTTCTAGGCCTTAGCTAGGTGATGTAGTTTGTTTCTAGGATGCTTCTAGGTCGTTGCAAGGCTTTAGCTAGGTGATGCTAGGTTGTTTCTACGTTGATTCTCAGTGCAAAGAAGTTCGAGTTAAACCACACACAGTCACAGACACGACACGGATGTCCAAGCTCCAGAGACAGAAACTCGCGCTGAAACGAAGCGTTGGCACCTCTCATATACAGGCACGTCGTCGTTGGCGCAGGCCTTCTATCGCTTTGGGCTCTTCTCGCAGCCGCCGTTGCCTTTGCCGTTACCTAGCGTTCTCTCTTTGTAGGTACTCTGGCTCTTCGGCTCGCCGCAGTCGCTTCGCAGCCATTTTGTTGTTGGACTAACTGTTGCCTTCTTCATTTTTAGTAGACCAGAGGTGAATAGTGAGGCAAGGTCTGGGTACGGGCAAGTAATCAGGCAGTTGGTAATGGCTAGTTGGAAGACAGCGCTCGTCTTCGTTGCTCTCTGTCTCGTGTCTTACTTGTCTTACTTTGCGCTGTGATGACAATTTGAAGTGAGTACTGAGATTTACCCAATTTCTGGGGCTCGTTTGTTGGGCTAACTGTTGCATTCTTAATTTTTAGTGGACCAGTGGTGAGTAGCAGGATTTACCCAGTTTCCATGGCACATACCCATTCATAACGATGATAGTTTTTGCCATCTTCAGTTTTAGATGACCAGTGGTCTTCTTCATTTTTAGTTGACCAATGGTGAGTAGTGGGACTTACTCAATTTCTCTGGTACTACCTGTTTATGAATCGTTTATGAATCGTGATACGGCATTAAACTTACGGCTAGCTTAAACAGCCTCGATGTTAAGGATGACGGCTAATACGACCATTTATTGTCGCATTCATGTATTCCAACAAGAGCGCATCTGTTTCAACAACTCATCCTCGCCCGTGATGGAAATTTGTTGTTGGTACATCACAGATCCGCATTATACCACACCGCCTGGAGAAAAAATGCTGTTCTGCTGAATAGCGTAAAAGCAGAGCTGTAGAATAGCGGGATAAGGCGGCGCATGTAGCTCCCTTTTCCTGTGGCCAAACGATATCGCAGTGGCTATGGTGGCGGCTGGCTGTTGAATTGCGCTTCGAAAAATAAGCCATGGTCCCGCATGACGATAGCCTATAGCGTGTGCTAGTGCCACCGTGATGTTCTCCAGGCTTTATTTATGCTCTACGTCCCAAAACTACTCCTTCTTTCTTGGATATTATACGTGGGGCTAGTATGTGTTGACAGGAACGTCTGAAACAAAATTTAACTTGAAAAGGTGTCCGTGTCGCTCTAGCTAACTTAAGATCAGAGGCAAAGTGCATCACTACTGAAGGCATGATCCGGCTTAGAACCACTGCCTTCCCGGCGTCGCATTCATCCACTAATCCCTTTTGAAAAGTTTATTGCAGCTCGCTACATCAGGCACCACATACCTTGACCCAACCCCCATGCCTTTCCCTTCGTAGCGGGTATTATTTGTGCAATTACATTTCTATTTACCATCAAGAGAATTCTGGTACATTCGTGTTCACGGCGCACCTGTACGTGCCGGACACATCACGATTTTGCATTAATAGTTGGGTGCTCAACCATGCTAGATCACCGCAGAAAATAAACCGTTCAGAATCGCAGAACGAGGCACAACTATTTCCACTCAGTCCTTCCTCCTCGTGGTCTTGCATTGTTTATCTGTGTGTTTTGGTTCATAAAACCGAGTAAGCTATAGCCAGCTCAAGAAGCGTTTATTTATAGCGTCGTGAAAGAACGGTTACATGTAGTGCCGGCGGGCGTAAAATAACTGTTGCGACGCAATACTTTCAATGGGTGCAACGTATTGCTGCGCCTGTAGTATATCATTGCGTTCTTACGAAATCGTTGTTTGTTATTGTGATTACATCTTTCATTAACGATAGTATTTTCGAGGTCTGAAGACCAGCTCCTGTGGTTTGGGCCGCATTGTTATGCCCAAAACTTCATCGTTCTGTTGAACTCCACTCGTTGGAGCCTCAATGGTGAAGTGATGCAGAATGTTTGTAAAGTATACAAACACCACCATGGTGGACACAGATTCAGCAGGACAAGAACGTTTACCTGCACAAAAATTGTAGCAGAAAGCATGTCAATTTATCATTGTGAACGTGGAGAATACTTCAATAAAGACGTTGTTTTTAATTGCGCAACAATTCTTGACAAAACAAAGGCAACTTGAATCCATCCATCCATCCGTCCGTCCGTCCATCCATCCATCCATCCATCCATCCATCCATCCACCCACCCGTCCGTCCGTCCGTCCGTCCGTCCGCCTGCCCGCCCGCCCGTCTATCTATCTATCTATCTATCTATCTATCTATCTATCTATCTATCTATCTATCTATCTATCTATCTATCTATCTATCTATCTATCTATCTATCTATCTATCTATCTATCTATCTATCTATCTATCTATCTATCTATCTATCTATCTATCTATCTATCTATCTATCTATCTATCTATCTATCTATCTATCTATCTATCTATCTATCTATCTATCTATCTATCCACAGATATTCCATAAGATATTATTTTTCCAACATCGCACAAAATGAGCACACCCATTGAACATTCATATGTACTCAAATTTCATTATGTTTCAATCTTCAACAACTTAGTAGACCTTTAAGCGTGTCAAAGGAAGAAATGCTAACGCAGATTTAAATCTTGGATATCTCATTGGCACTTGTTTCAATGTAAGCGCGCCCGCCCATCAGTAAAATGTGTCAATGTAATTTTCAGCAGCACTTGGTTACACATTACCGAAAGAGAATGGAATTAGCCACTTCGGTTTTGTCACCAAATGGCCACTGTCACTGAGGAAGCGTTCCGGGCGGAAAACTTCCGGGTCCTTCCAAAAGGAGCGTTCGTTGAACAATGACCAGAACGATGGGATGACGATGCTTCCACGTGGAACAAAGTAGCCACCCAATTTGATGTCATCGCTCGCACTGTGGGCAACGCAACAGTATTAGTCGAAATTCCGGTAGCAGGGAATAAGGCAAAGCGACAACCACTATGAAAGTATCGCAGCCGCATATTGTTTCATTAAGTTGACTGATTTTGAGAACTGCTTCGAATATAATACTATCCAACCGTTCGTGAACATGTATATTTCTATTTCATTTTTGAAGGCTTCAGTTCATTGGTGGTCTGGATCACATATCACTATCTGAAGCTCTCGGAACACAAGGCAGTGACCGCCGTGTACTTGAATATGTCAGGCTAGCGATACCATGAGCGAATAAATATTAGATGCGAAGTATCTTAAGGCGGAGCTCAATCCGGTGGTGGTGGTGGTGTGCGGCGTGATCACCCTTACTGCGCATGCGCATACCCTCTCCACACACCTCCTTTCCACTCCCTCTCACTATTTCCCATGTCCTCTACCCCTCTCCCCTTCCCCTCTCCCCTCTCCCATACCGCTCTCCCCTTCCCCTTCTCCACTTTCCCTCTCCCCCTTTCCATTCTTCCTCTGGAACGCGGGCTAGACACGCCGAAATTCTCTCCTGCGCAACGCCGCGATGAGCTCGAGCGCATGCGCGTCCCCTCCCCTTCTCTCTCCTCTCCTACGCTGCCCCCCTCTCGGCCGCCTGTCGACCGCGTTCCCCGCTCGTCCTGTGAGAATTAACGGCCAGGCTAGATGGAAGATACGATGGGCGTAGCGTCCCTCTTCGCGTTCCACGACGCGAGGTCGGTAGCATTCCCAACGAACGCCAACGGAACGCGATCGTGCAAGTGCTCCGGCTTCGCATCGCCTTGTGGCGACCACTGCGCACAGAGCTACGCAGCCTCCGTCTCGTCACTGATTAGCCCGGCGTGACACAGCTCTTTGCTGCAACACGCTTCCGATAAAAGACAGCGCCACGCAGTTTCGTCGGAGGCTTACGTCACCACTACTGGCTATATAACCCAAGCCACCAAGCTTGGTTGCATGTTTTGTTTCTCTAACCTTTCGAAGCGCAGCATCGGCATGCTTGCCCTGCTGCTGCTACTACGTTAATAAACATCGTTTTGTTTTATGTTGGGCTCCGTCCTTCACCGACTCCGCATCCCACATCTGGTGACCCGGAAAACGAACAAACCGCACCGCCGTGACCCGGACCTTGGAATGACCTTCCAGAAGATTCCACGGGACCTTCACGCCGAGTCAACCGACCTCTGACACGCCTATCACGATGGCGCTGCGACCGGATGAAACCACGGCGCACTGCATCTTGCTGCCGCCGGACTTTCCCGAATTCTGGCCGCAATGTCCAGCCATCTGGCTTATCAAGATGGAGGCTGGCTTCTCCCTGCGTAACATCGTCTCGCAGCAGGACAAGTACGCCATCACGGTAGCTATGCTTCCTCCTGCTCTGCGACGCGTTGTGCCTCCTCCTGGGCCGCAGGCATACGACCAACTTCGAGGGTTCGTGCTAGCCCCACCGCAACCGGCAGCGCCACGTCACATACTCCCCGCCGCAGCAGCCGTGCCCGCACCCGCCGCAGCAGCCGTGCCCGCACCCGCCGCAGCAGCCGTGCCCGCACCCGCCGCAGCAGCCGTGCCCGCACCCGCTGCAGCAAACGTGCCCGCACCCGCTGCAGCGAACGTGCCCACACCCGCTGCAGCGAACATGCCCGCACCCGCTGCAGCGAACGTGCCCGCACCCGCTGCAGCGAACGTGCCCGCACCCGCTGCAGCGAACGTGCCCGCACCCGCCGCAGCAGCCGTGCCCGCAGCAGCCGTGCCCGCACCCGCCGCAGCAGCCGTGCCCGCAGCAGCCATGCCCGCACCCGCGACTGCAGACGAGCCCCCGGCACCGCCCGCGACTGCAGACGAGCCCCCGGCACCGCCCGCGACTGCAGACGAGCCCCGGCACCGCCCGCGACTGCAGACGAGCCCCCGGCCCCGCCCGCGACTGCAGACGAGCCCCCGGCCCCGCCCGCGACTGCAGACGAGCCCCCGGCCCCGCCCGCGACTGCAGAACGAGCCCCCGGCACCGCCCGCGACTGCAGACGAGCCCCGGCACCGCCCGCGAACTGCAGACGAGCCCCCGGCACCGCCCGCGACTGCAGACGAGCCCCCGGCACCGCCCGCGACTGCAGACGAGCCCCCGGCACCGCCCGCGACGGCAGACGAGCCCCCGGCAACCGCCCGCGACGGCAGACGAGCCCCCGGCACCGCCCGCGACGGCAGACGAGCCCCCGGCACCGCCCGCGACGGCAGACGAGCCCCCGGCACCGCCCGCGACGGCAGACGAGCCCCCGGCACCGCCCGCGACGGCAGACGAGCCCCCGGCACCGCCCGCGACGGCAGGCGAACCCGCAGCAGCAGACGAACCCGCAGCAGCAGACGAACCCGCACCATGGCCAGTCGGAACTGTTCCCCAGCCGATAACAACCGGCTACAGATGGGACCACCCTCCCGCACCAGTCAGCTGTGATGCGTCCAACGCACGATTGTTGGCGTTGCGTCGACCACTGCATTTGGACCACAGACAACGAGCTACCAGCATCCACTCCCGCCGACCCCTCTGCGAGCGCTCGGCGCGATTCGGCGATCGCCGTGCTCGCAGCAGCAGTCAGAACAGCGCTGGAGTTTCTCCCGCCGAACTCTCCTGCCCACTCGCTGTGCGTCGCGGCTCTCGCCACACAACAAGCCCTAAACCAACATGGCTAGGGACCCCAGCAATCGTTCCAGGCCGCGCATCCTGCAATGGAATTGTCGCTCGCTGCGCCGCCGACACGCCGAACTTGCGGAGCACAAAGCTCTGCATGAATTCGACATTCTCGCCCTGCAGGAGACGCACGCGCGCGCCGAGGACCTGACGCTTCACAACTTCATCGGCTACAGCGGACCGACGACGTGCGCGCTGAGCAACTGCTCTGATGCGCCCTGCACCGACCCCGGTCATCCCCCTGGCTCGCCCCGAACTGCCCTGTATGTGCGCGCCGCCCTCGCGCACACCTGCATTCCCTGTGAACGTTTCTGTGATGACGCAGTGGAGTGCCTCGCAGTGACAGTGCGTGTGGGTGGTGTGGACACTTCGGTTGCGTGTGTCTACGTCCGCCCGAGCCTCCGTTGTGATTACGCGTTTGTCCCCCGCCTCGCCGCGGCGCTGACAGTTGACTGCATCGTGTGTGGGGACTTCAACGCTCATCACAACAGCTGGGGTTGCGGACTGACTGACCTTCGCGGCCGG
Source organism: Rhipicephalus sanguineus (assembly GCF_013339695.2). Lineage (NCBI taxonomy): Eukaryota > Metazoa > Arthropoda > Arachnida > Ixodida > Ixodidae > Rhipicephalus > Rhipicephalus sanguineus. The sequence continues at coordinate 74,453,362 of NC_051185.1, forward strand.
TGCCTGTCGGACGCGATCGCCACCACAGGTCTCTCCATTCTGAACACTGGTGAGCCAACGTTTGTGCGCCGCAACACACGCCCCTCCACGATCGATCTGGCACTGGTGTCTCAGTCCTGCTCGTACATCTGGACACGAGCCCCAGACACTGCCGGATCGGACCATTACCCCATCGCCCTCTCGCCCAGCCACCCGAGTCGCGGGGCGAAGCGCGTGTACAGTGTCGTGAGGTGGCGTGTTTTTCGTGAACTTTGCGCGAAACCAACGCTCGCCAGTGACTTTTTCACTCACATAGCGGAGTGCGCGCGTTCAGCCACAACGCGCTGTGTTGTGCCTGCCGGCTCCCCGTGCCCTGACGTGAAGCTGCTGAATTTGCGCGCCGCTCGCCGACGTGCACAGCGCATTGCGACCCGCACGGACCGTGTCGAACATTGGACGGTGCACAATCGCATAGATGCGGTCTGCAGACGACAGGCACGGCGACTCAGGCGCAACAGCTGGTCCGGCGTCTGCTCGTCTCTCAGCGATCCACGTCGCCGTAATCGCGCCTGGCCCATCATGAGAGGACTTCTCAACCCAAGGGCCCCTCGCCACCCTGTGCTCGCGATTGCGGTGGCTCGCGGCATCACGGAGCTGGAACTTTCAGAGCTCTTAGCAGACGCTTTTACCCCAGCCCTCCCTGCGCCTCCAAGCTTGAGTGCCGGCACTCTCGGAGGCCACCGTCCGACCTTATCGCCCTCTGCGCCGACAGACGCGGCCGTCTCGCAGCAACTCGCTTGCCTGTGCGACGCCGAGTTCACTGAGCACGAACTCGCTCGTGTGCTCAACCGCAGACGTCACCGCAGCGCGCCGGGGCCGGACGGCATAACACACAGCATGCTGCGGAACCTCAACGACGACCAGCGCCAACTCTTGCTCGTCGCCTTCAACGAGGTCTTCAACAGCGGCTCCCTCCCGGATACCTGGCGTACAGCGTTGGTCGTGCCGGTTTTGAAGCGCGGGAAGCCACCGCGCAGCCTTGCCTCATACCGGCCGATATCCCTGACATCGGTGCCGGGGAAAACCATGGAGGCAATGGCGCTTCATCGCCTCCAATGGATAGCCACTGCGAGCGGCACCTTCCCTCCACAACAATGCGGCTTTCGCGCCCTTCGCGCCACGGCTGACGCGATTGCCGCGGTTGTTGGCACCCTGGAACAAGCGCTACACGACCGGGAGACAGCCCTGCTACTTCTGCTCGACGTGCAGTCAGCTTTTGACTGTCTCCCCCACACGACGATCATCCAGGCGGTCTGTGCGCTTGGTGTGCAGGGCAAACTCCTGCGCTACATTGAAGCCTTCCTCGCGGACCGCTCACTGACTGTCCGTGTGGGGAAGGCGAACAGTACGCGCCGCCCTGTCACCACCGGAGTGCCACAAGGAAGCGTGCTGAGCCCGTTTCTTTTTAACTTGGTTCTAGCACCGCTCACCGAGTGCCTTCCCAAACAAGACGCTTTCACTGTGCACGCGGTCACCTACGCGGACGACATCGCCCTGTATGTGCGCGGCCCCACCCGATGCCTCGCCAGGGTGCGTAAGTGCCTCCAGAACGCCCTAGAGGCCGTCGCCGGGTTCCTGGACAGCATAGGACTGCGCATCTCGGCCGCCAAAACAGAGGCACTCCTCGTCCACCCGCGTGCCAGTGAACGGCGTACAACCCGCCCCATCACACTCCACGGTGTTCCGCTGCCCTGGAAAACCCACGTCCGCTATCTTGGTATCACCATAGACCATAGACTAAAGTGGAACTTGGAGGTGAGCCGTGTGAGACGTGAAGCACGCCGTGTCGAGGGTGCGGTCCGACGGATTCTCGCACGAGGAGCCGGATGCCCGGCCTCCTTCGCGATGAACATCTACGAGGCCATGGCAATGTCCAAAGTGCATTACGCGCTTCCTCTGTGCAGCCTTCGCCCCATACAGTGGAGTGCCATCGACGCTGACCATCGCCGAGTTCTCCGCATGTGTCACGGACTCCCGCGCGGTTCGAGAGTGGCTGCCACGCTCGCGGAGACAGGCGCCTGGCCGGCGTCACTCACAGGCGAACTGCGCGCGCTCTACCACCTCGAGCGCCTCCAACGTGCACCGGATGGGGCCGCCATCCTGTCCCAGTTGCGGGCACTGCCCAACTCGCGTGTCGGAACACTATTCGACACGTTCGACTCTATCGTCGTGGACTCCGCACCCGAGATTCCCCCGTGGCCCCCCCCTCACCAAAGAGTGCCGCTCCCCATCGGCTTCGAGCTCTCAGGCGTGCGCTCGAAGCGCAACACACCGGCCTGTGCTATCGCGCAGGAAGCCGCAGCCAGAATGGACCAGGACCTTGATGGAAGGACACAGTTTTTCACTGATGCCTCCGTGCTTCGGGACCACTCTGCGGCCGCTGCCTGCGCGGCACCACAGCTGGCATTGAAGCGCCAATGCCGGCTCGCCTACCGCGCCTCCTCCACCACGGCTGAGCTGGTAGGAATACACCTTGCTGCCGACCTCATCCGCGAAACGCCGCAAGTCACACGCGCGACAATCTACACTGACTCGAGGTCAGCCCTCCGCCAGCTCGCCAAAGAGGAACGCGCCCCCCCACTCGCACAACGTGTGGCGTGGTCACTCCACAGTCTGCGCGAACACGGATGCGACGTGGCTCTCCAGTGGATACCGTCGCACGTTGGCATCGCAGGGAACGAGGCTGCCGATGACCTGGCAAAGACAGCACACGACCCAGCTGTTCCACTGACAACGTGCGCGGACTCCGTGGACTCAGCGCGCCGAAACCTTTGGCGAGAGCTCGTGCGAAACCACCCCGACAAGCGCACGGCCGCCGGCTCTCCACCACGCATTCTATCGGAAAACGTGCTGACCAGGAAAGAGCGGTCCCTCCTCCTCGCACTGCGGACAGGTTCCGTCTGGCCTGCTGAGCGCCGGCACCGCCTCCGCGGTGCGCCCTCGCCCCTCTGCAGTGACTGCGGAGAGAGAGAAACCGTGGCGCATCTCTTCCTTTCCTGCTCCGCCCTCTCCACCCACCGCGAAGCGCTCGCTCGTGCCTTCAAGCAGCTGGGACTTCCGTCTGCCACGGTAGATGACATTCTGCACCCGGTAGGATCAGCCCATCGCGTGCGCCCTGCCCTGCGCGCGGTCCTCAACTACATCGAAGCCGCGCAACTGGCCGACCGTCTTCTCTGAACCACGCCGACCAAGCCCCCAACAAACGGAACTTCCGTGTTTTTTTTTTTTTTCCCAGTCATGTGTTTATCGCGTGTGTGTGTCCCCCCCCCTTTTTTTTTTCTTTTTCCCCCTCTCCCCCCAGTGATGTGTTTAACTCCCCCAGGCCTCCTCCTCCACTATAACTCTAACTTCTCCTATACTTTTCTCCCCTTTCCCCCAGGTGTCGCGGTTGTGGTGTCCTCGCCTGAGAGACAGTTACTGCGTCCCTCACCCCCACTATTCACCTAATTTTCCCAAATAAAGAATCTCTTTCTCTCACCACCGGCAACACCAACGCATCCCTCTGCTTGGCTCGCTGCCGCGAGCCACGCACGATCATCGTGGTCCTCGCCCGCTGCATGGTTCGCAGTGCCGTCCACCGGAACTGGTGGAACTCCTTACGCCTCCCGGATTTCTACAGACCCTGAGGGCTCTGCACTCCGCGGGGGGGTGATGTGGCGACCACTGCGCACAGAGCTACGCAGCCTCCGTCTGATTAGCCCGGCGTGACACAGCTCTTTGCTGCAACACGCTTCCGATAAAAGACAGCGCCACGCAGTTTCGTCGGAGGCTTACGTCACCACTACTGGCTATATAACCCAAGCCACCAAGCTTGGTTGCATGTTTTGTTTCTCTAACCTTTCGAAGCGCAGCATCGGCATGCTTGCCCTGCTGCTGCTACTACGTTAATAAACATCGTTTTGTTTTATGTTGGGATCCGTCCTTCACCGACTCCGCATCCCACAGCCTCATGGTCCCCTTTAGCGGGAGATGGTGTAACTTTTTGTATCCTCGTACCAATTTTACAGCGTCGCAGCATGGGTGCTACCATATTTCATATTGCCGCCCCACCGCCATTCAACGCGTTCTCCCTTCGACTTTGACATAGCGCCGTGTAGCTTAATGTAGCGAAACGCCATTTTTCATTTCTCGACAAATTACTCAGTGACAAAAAGGCAATTATTTCAACTCGAAATATAATGCGGGCATATTCTTACAGCAGTTTTATGGAGGTAAGCACCCACTACTATTTATCTCATGCTCCGATAAGCACAGCACTAATTATCTTCTTCTCTTGAATGTCATCAAGATCCTTTCGCAATTTCATGTACTATTCGTTGTGAGGCCCGTGAAGTTGGGCCTTAGTGTTTTGATGTATTATGCGAATAAATAAATTTGGAATAGCCAACTTTGGTGAGTGGGTACGCGAAACTAAGCATCTGATCAACCTGCGGTGCCGTGTCCCCAAAGTCAGCGTTGCAGTTGTTTACACACCAGCTCTTCTTAATTCGCGATAAGTGTAGCAAAGATGTGAACTGAAATCTGGATTGGTATTGGAGCTCACCATCGCATAAGGGCAAGCGGGTTCACAGGCTTGCGCCGCAACGTCTCCCACATAAAAGCCTGTGCGTATGGCATCTTCAGACGATCACTCCACGCAATCCTTGATCCGGGTTCCTTCTCTTCCATAACAGCGTCAGTCTCGGCTGTCACGAGACTCTGCTGATGGGGATGTGCAGCAGACATCACCATCAACCACTCCAGGGCAGTGCCCATCGTGCCAGCGCCACCGCCGATGAAGGACCCTACATTGCCGACGAGCATTTCGCCTGCGGCGTAGTACAAGATAGAAAGAAAGAGCTGAAGTTCAACACTGATAAAAGACTACCATAAGTAACATCGTTAAATAAGGCCTAGTGATCGCCTTGTCGTAGCATAATATCTGTGAAATGTAGAAACGCTGGACGATCCCTTTGTTCTCTATATAAGGTGTCTAACGTGCGGTTATATTAAGGACCAAGGTTGCGGCTGCAACTGACAAGATGCTATATAGCGGCAGGTTCTTGGAGTAGTGTGCTAATATCTGTTTGTGAAATCCAGGGGACTCGCATTTTTATTATTGGATACAAAGCCCGTAGACGAAGTTGTTTTTCCTCGGCACCTGCGTTTAGAGCAGGCGTACATGACCGTTACTTTTATCACCAATGGTTTCGGCCAGCATGAAAACTTCTGGTTCTCTTACGTCACAACTGATAGCCGCCGAACAGCGGTGATGAGCATACGATAAGGACATGCATAAGACTGCCGTGGTTGTTCGTTGCACCGGACCCGCAACAGCCGATCAGGGATGGCGAGCCCCAATAAGAGTTGAAAATTTTGTTCTCTAAATAGGATGTTTGTTTGCAAACACCATTCATCTTTGAAACAACTTTCAAACAAAGTTGAGCAATCAGCGTGTAAGTTGAAGTAACACTTGCCTGTTAGAGCGCTATAGAGGTTCATGGGAATAAAGTGAATAAGAATGAAGTGCTTCAGACAGGCTGGCCGATGTTTCGATAGCTGAACTTCGCTTGGGTAAAGGTGCCTTTACATCCTTGGAGGGTAGGTTTTTGCAACGGTTGGTCACTAACGTCTCGACACGTGACGTCAAAGACTAAAATGAATAAATTCCCAGAGAACCCCACTCGACATGTATTATAAGCAAACTCATTGGACTGTGAGAAGTCTACAGTGAGGCAGCATGCTCCCTTGTCCGCTCGTAACGGAATCGGTAACATCACCTGGTAGACAGCTAGCAGCTCATTACAGTGACTGCGCATGCTAGGCGTATCTTGAGTAAGTCTCCGTTAAAAAGTGGCGATACAGATCGAGGAGGAGGTTGGGACGTGCATCAGTGCAACTTGAGTGGTTATAACAAGAAAATAACCGTCATATGTCTCTCATAGGTAAAAATCAGTTCGTGGAAATGACACGAGGCGCCGTTCACTGCTGTGTACCTGTTGGGGTCTGCGCGTGTTTGGCTATTTATTCGGTCGCGACCACAGCATTAGAATTCAGCCGTTAGTGCAGCGACATCCTTGTCTCTCCTCGGTTTCTCCCTCGTTTTCAATTCCTCTGATCGAGCCAGTATTCGCTACTACCACTTACGCTAAATGTTTTGTAACAACAGTAGTCGTTACACCTGTTCGCACAAAAAATCATGCAGACACATGCCGGTCCCTCGCGTTGCACCGATCGGCATTTTTTTCAAAAGCTTTAACATGACCCCTTATCGTTATGAATTCTTGAGATAGCGTTTTACTTAGCCGCCGCAGTTATCTCAAAAGACATCACTGTTGCTTCGAAGAAGGTTAAGCCTGCAAAAATATGTGGAAAGTTTTCGTTTGCTACGCACCTTTGATTGCTGCACGATGAGAGCAGTGTGGGCAACTTAAGAAAGACTATGTGCACCATTGACAGCGTGTGGTCGATACAAAAATAGCCCGTGTTGGTCCGCAGAGTTCGCGCATGGGGACTTCTGTCAGTTATGGGACGGGTAGTTTTCAGAGGATTTCCCGTCACACGTTGGTAGTTAAACAGCACTCATTTTTCCTACTCACAGACATCGCCGGTGTGCTTGAAGACTCACGTGTGAACGTTTGATTTTCTTCTTGTCGGTTCTTCATCTCAGAAATGAAACCATCAGCAAAGTTCCGCACTGTGCCCTCCTGGTACGATCTTTCGTTGTCGCTCATCAGCTTCCTGTGACGCAGAATAAAAAAAAAACATTTAATACAGGAGATTGATGAATTGCGCAGCATGTCTAAATTTACCAACCGGGCACTCGAAGTGAAAAAACTCGGAGCCCTTCCATTACTGTGAATTTGGAAGCCAGCGAAGCCAACAGCTGGGGCTGTATATTTTGCGGTAGTGGCTTTGCGTCTTCTTTTTGTGCTCATTCGCGCTTCTCTGTGCATTGGAGTTCCTTTAATCCCCACTGTTTCAGTAAAAAAAACGCCAGGCCTGCGCTGAAACCGCAGCACAGTCGCAGCGAAAGCTGGAAGAGCGGCGTTTCTAGAGCCCGTTAAGCTCTCTTGGGGCTACAATACAAGTACACTAGAAAGGTACCCACTACGCCATAAATCACAATTTTTGTGAAGTGGGAAAGCACCTACTAAGCCATTATTCGTCATTCTGCGGAGAAGCGAGGCACCATCTACCCGTCTGTAAGGCATTATGTGCACTTTGTTGACGCGACGACTGATGACGATGAAGAATTATGGCTCAGCCCTTTGTAATGGGTTGGAATCTTTAAACGGCCCACCAGTTATGTAATTTGCATCGGGTGACGCCCGGTCACTATTTCCCTCTCCCGTCACGCTGTATAACAAACATTGACGTGGGAGAGAGACGAGGGGGGGGGGGGGGGGGCGAAGAACTTTACTGAGACCCCGAGGAAATGGATCATGCGCTTATGGGCTTCCTTGGCAACCAATACAAGTGCACTTGCGAGGAACCCACTACGCTATAAATCAGTGTAATTTTACTGAGACCCCGAGGAAGTGGATCATGCGCTTATGGGCTTCCTTGGCAACCAATACAAGTCCACTTGTGAGGAACCCACTACGCTATAAATCATTGTAATTTTTGAGAAGTAGGGCAGCAGGCACTGTGCCATTTTTCGTCATTCTACGGAGAGCGTTGGTACCTGCTATACGCATGTAAGGCATTATGCGCACTTTGTTGATGCTGTGCCTTATGACGATGAAGAATTATGGCAGAGTCCTTTGTAATGGGTTTGAAGCATTCAACAACCTACTCGTTGCGCAATATCGCATTGTGTGACGCCTGGTTACAGAATTCGCGTTGTGCGACGCTTGGTGCTTATTTTACTCTTCTACCACGCTATATTGCATATGCTAATGCGGTTCCTTCCCGACATGAAGCCTGTATAGGACCTTTTTGCAAAGCAGTTTCAAGCACCGGCATGGCTCAGAGGTTGAATGCTGGGCTCCACGCAGAGAACCCAGGTTCGAACTTCGTTCCATCCTGGAATTTTTTCCTTATTTCGTTTTTTTTTCTTATTTCGAGCGATACTGGTTACGGACACCGGCGGCGGCGGCGGCGGCGGCGGACAACTACGGCGCCAAAAACGGCCGGTGAAATGATATCATAACAGCTTTCGCTGTCAAACGCGCTGTTCCATCAAAAATGTCCTTTAATACCCACTGTTCTCCCTCCCGGAGAACGACATGCGCGCCTCTCATAGCGAATCCAAAGCGCAAATGCTGATAACACCGCTAGCGCGGTGTCTACGTCATGAGACAAAGGGGCAGAACGATTAGTGGTAAGTGCCGCCGCCGAGTATCACGACACTTGTGAAAGGGGCATCGGCGGTGCCTAGGGGCAAGGGGCACCTGTGGCGAGGTTGCAAGGGGTGCCGGAAATTGTTGTCTGCCCGCGGACGCGAGATGTAAGAATTTAGCCATCTACAGCTTCGCTGTCAGGTGCCGTACATGAAAAATAAATTAACGCTAGAGTTTGCGGCACCCTGAAGGAGCTCTGATAAGAATGAGACTTTCAAGGTTGCGCTTTGTACAAGAAGCGCGTCAAACTGTTCGCTATTGTAGCTTGCCTCAACGTACGTGCGATGAGCTAGAACTGTATGTATTCAGTAGCGGTTTAACGAGGATAGGGGGTTTCAGTGGAACTAATACATGGGACCATTATTGGGTAGCGCTTAGCTTAACCCAGCCTTTTCGCGTTCTTCGATGCCGCCATTTCAGATGCTTTGGTTGGGGAGCCACGAGCTAGCGAAGGTGCTCTTCCAGTTTTATCTGTCGAATATTCATCAGCCTGATTCATCAGGTATTCATCAGCCTGATTATCCCCCACTGCGGGGCAATGTACACTGCAGCATTCCTCTAATCAACTCGGTCTTGTGCATGCCTCGGCCACGTTATCACCCGCAAACTCCTTAATCTCATCTGCCCACCCAACTTTCTGCCTCCTCCTGGCGCAATGGCCTTCTCTTGGAATCTATTGTGTTGCTCTTAATCACCAGCGGCTGTCTTGTCTTCTCGCTGCATGCGCTGTGCGTGCGCATGGCTCGGTACGTCTTCCTGGATTCAATTGAGCCCTTTTCGGAAGCCTCAATGTTTCTGCCGCGGAAGTAATGGTGAGACGCAGATGTTATATACTTTTCTCTAGAAGGAGACTGGGAAACAGGATGGAGACTGAAAAAAAAAATGCGAATACGCGCCAAATTCGCTCCATGCCATACTTATTATTCTGGTTACCTTATTGTCACAGTTTACATCTGCCACCGTCACTACCTGCCCTGAGCAGACTTATCCCATAACCACTTTCAGTGCTTCAATACCAATCACAAACCGTTGTTCTATTCGAAGAACATGTGCAATGACGCTTTCTTAGATATGACATTTCAAGAAAGAAGAGTTTCGTAAAGGAATGAATGAATGAAAGGAGCCTATCAATAGGAATAGTTTTTTGCATAATTGTTACTCGCACTGTGACAGCTACTTGATTTACTTTCGAATTATTTGCCTCTACAGGTCGGTTTTAGTGTACATTAGTTAAAACGAGCTGGAGTGTTTCTTATAAGGGCTGTAGAATGATGTAGACTTTTAAAAGTTTGGTTGTCTTCAGCATTGATCAGCCTGCACTCAGCAGACAAACTCGTCTTTCTTCTCTACTCTTTCTATTATTCCCCCTTCCCCCATCCCAATGTAGGGTAGCCAATCGAGCCAAAGCTTGGTTAACCTCCCTGCCTTTCCTCTTCGTTTCTCTCTCTCTCAGTCGTCTGCGGACAGTCTCCTGCTTTCAAAAACAGTTCGGTGTTATTTTGGCTTGCCTGCATGTATGCCACAATATGCAGCTTAGCTGAAGAAAACGCAATGCACCCAAAATTTTGCTTATTTTGCTGTCAGTGTAGATATATTTTCTGACTCAGACAAGCCCGTCTCTGAGCGCACCAGAGAAATGGGACGTTATACGGCTCTGGAAAAACGAAGTATGTTGTCGATCGGCGTTGAAGACACAGACACGCGAATGTCAAAGTGAAAACGAGCTTTTTTATTCATATTGGCGACAATATTAGATTCTTAAAACCAAAATTTGCCGCGCAGGTATAAGCATCGCAAAATATTGCGTAGAAAATGCACGACTACAACGTATTGTCAAACAGATAGAATAGTTTCTGCGATGCGTACCAAGGAACGAGTATGCTCAAGTTGGTAATGCACACAAACGCGATCAGGAGATACGTCTGCTGTCAAGGCAATTCGGAAAACAAGCACTGGCAATGTTTCGTTGCAGTGTGGTATTCCGGGTGGTTACGCATGATTGTGTAAGTTTCTAGATTCAATCAGAACGAGGGATAGAGTTTAGGTTTTAAGCGGAACGTACATTTCACTGCACAAGTTGCGACTACCAGCTGTCGGAGCAAGCACTGTGGCAGACTAGCGTACAAATAGGCATGCCGCTACGTCGTCACACACAATTGTTCATACATTTATCGCCGATAAGTTGCTCTATGTTATGGCTAGAACAGTGTCGTCAGAGGATTTTAGGGAGCCTTTATAGTCCCACAATCGTACTTGTTAAGGAAGACGAGATAGAAAACCGGTTTTACAATGGTATCTATTACGTTATCACATTCTTTTTATGATATGCTCTGCAAAATTAGTCCTAAGATATGTCGAAATAAAACATGTGTAAGTAAAAATGCGAAGGGGAAAGATGAAATAAAAACAAAAGTACAAAGGTATACAAGCAATCTCAATAATATAACAATGAGAAGTGAACGTTAGAGACCACGCCGATGTGCCTACTCAGTGAAATAACATCCCCTCATCCAGAATTCTGCAATAAGTGTGTGTTCACTTATGTGAGTCTTCACCAGGTACTACCCACAACGAAAAATCTATTGTGAATAACGTGAAACTCCATGAGAAGCTTCTAAGTGCAGATATGACAATAAGCGTGCCTGACGTTCGTCTTAGCCAACTCTCAGATAGCGGTAGTCCTGTGCTTGCTTGCATGTGCCTCTACACCTGGACTTTCACACCTGCCACTTAAAACAACATCTCAATATACTCACTCAGTGAAGCGAGTTCTACGAAGAAATGCGTCCCGGAGTCTGCCGCACGAGCCCAGCCCAAGGCAGGAAAATACCGATCGTAGCAACGGGAAAAAATTTACGGCCAGGACCTGAGTGGAGAGCAGGACGACTACTTCGATGAAGTCGTTCATGTTAGCACGCTGTGGATGATCTTGCCCAAATCGTCGGCTCGCCAACACCCTTGTCATAATATTTGACACGCTGCCGATGAGGACGTCCGGCGGAGTCAAGGGGTCGCCGTCGCGGGCATGCAACTCGCTCAGAAGATGAGTGAGTTCTTTCTGCACATAAAATCAAATCCCGAGTCAGTGACTACATGAAAAAAAAAACACGGAGTACCCTTAAGCTTCACCTTCTAGAAGGGAACATGTTCGTTATCGGGCTCCATTCTCATCGTATTCTCAATCGCTTGCAATGCTTCGCATATCGTTGCACACCTCAACCGCACTAAGAGGTATGGAACGTCTGTGTGCATGGCATCGGCCCTTATTTAACTTTCTTAGGGAGCCTTCTGCTATTACAGTTAGAAAGTGCCTATTACGCATCTGTATGACATTGGTCATTGTAAATTCTCCTAGGGCACCTGCTGCAATTACCCATAGGATGTAACTGTTGGGAACTAAAAAGCCACACACATATAAGCAACGGCAAAGTGTGCGTGTTTAACAACGTGAGTGTGTATAGTGAGAGACCACATGGCCTCTACGTGTTTACATGTGTGCGGCTGTGAATTATGTACTATTGCAGCCGCCGTGAACTAAAGACATGTAGAATCACGTTTCCCCGGGACGCCGCTCTCGCCATGTATTGCAAACAAGATTGCGACGGAACGGCCCTCCTCCTCCTCGAGGAGCCCGCCTCCATCGGGGCAATCTGCTCGTGGCTCTGTAACCACGAGCAGCTCAATAAAGTTTCTCTTCCGCCCTCTGATCCTGCGTTCTTGATATACAACAATAACCATTTCTCATGTGTATGCTTACGATACCCTCAGGGCACATACAGTACATTATAGAGGCCAGAACAGTGACAGTTAAAACTATGGTATTGAACAATGACATTGAAGAGTGAAGTGAGAATCAAATAATGCATAGAAAATTCAGCAATATTAAAAAATAATTTAGCAAGAACAGTAGCAACGCATAATAGTAAAAAAAGTAAAGAGTGGGTAAAAAGTAAAAAAAAAATTGCAGTGGCTTAGCTCGGCTATGCCAGGATATACGTAGCGTAAGCAAAGGTTCAGCTGATTAAACTTAGCTTTCCAGATTGTTCAGGATTATTAGCCTTCTTCTGTTCATTCTTCGTACGCTGAACCGCTAATTGCCAGGAAACTACTTCGGGATCCGATGAGATAAGCTTCTCGGCTCTTCTGAGCCGTTGAGCAGCATTTGCGCTCTCCTTCTCTCTGGCGTTACCCACCTGCAAACGCCAGTCAGAGGCGCTATCAAGCGGCTCCAGCACAGTGTCAGGCGGCGACTGCACAGCAAAGGCGAATAGCTGCGCGCGCGCTGGCGCCAATACGTCTGCCAAGGCTACGACGTCATTCTGGAAAGCGCAGACCGGCGGCGGCGAGTCGCGCGCGGCGGTGGCGGAGTCTGCGCGCGCGCCTGCGCCAGTTTGTCTGCGCGGCTACTACGCCACACCTTCTGAACGCGCAGACAAGCAGCGGCGAGCCGCGCGCGGCGGTGTCGGAGAGCGTGTGAGATGCCAGCTCCCGTGACCCAGCTGTGTGACATCACTCATCTTCGCGCATGCGCAGCATGGCTCATGACGCTCCACGCGAAATCGGCTCCGGCTAGGCAAGTGTTGCTAACGCTACAAAAGTAAAGAGTAAGCAAGACACCAACAGAGTTGAAGTTCAGCGCTGGTGTCGTCCTTTTTTCGTGTCTCGTGTATCTGTCTTAACCCGGTGTGCGCTGCCGTTTATCGTGAAGAAAATATAAGGATATTACAGTACTAGATCGGACTACAGCACAGTATCGAAAGCACTAAGCCTACTGCAGCAACGCAGATATAGACGGTGAAAGAAGGACTGTGCCAAGACGGCGAATGCGTCGAAATACCCTGAGTCCGCGGAAGAGCGTCACAGTCTGAAACCTCTCATGCCGCAGTGGGTAGGCATCTACAGCAGAAATGCGAATGCAGCTTCGCTTCTAATACGTCCCCGTATGAGTGCTGCGGTTCCATAAAATCTTTTGCGCAAAATGCATGCGCAGTGGAGAGCAAAGTGGCATGATTTCAAATTTGAGGTCAAAACAAAACAATTTTTGAAAATTGTCTCATTAAGCGGAATTCGGTAAATGTAGTCATATTTACATTTTTTTTCTGCTGAACGAAGGCACCTATCTTTTAAAACGTAGTTGCCTGTTAGAACATGTTTAGTAGTCATTACAAATATTCTTGCTGTAGAAAAAACCTTCTGTTGTATAAATTGCGTCTAATTTTCACTTTTGACGAGAACGAACCCTATGAAAAAGTAATGGAAAAGTATTGCACTAATTTGCCTGCAGCTACAATATTGGGGGGATAGTCAGAGAATTTGGAGGATGCATTGATGTGCTAAGCAATGGAGACCGCAGAATAAAAAAGCAGATACTTCTATGTCCCGTGAACTCAAGTTTTGTGTTTGTGAGGACGGTTGAGGGTTGCATTAGCAAGCCTGTGTCTCAGTGAGCTTTCAGTAACAAAAGATGGTTGGCTTTCTCATAATAGAGAAGACGTGAGCATGAAATGTATATCGGCAAATCTCATTTATTAGAGATCATAATAGCCACAATCTTGTGCATGTTCGCAAGGGCTCACCCCACTAAACTGCACACTACTCTGTGCACTCGTCGATATGAACGCCATTGTTTGCTGTCACAGTGAGAGATAAATCTTGGGCTTTTCCTGGCGTATGCGGCCGATGCGGTTACGACGCGACAGCAGGCTGGTGCGCCTCAAGCCATCTCTCGAACAATGCAGCAACCCCCGCCGCGAAACCGCTGCCTCTGGCAGTGCGCTGTTTAATTGCCCACCACTCGCGTTCGCAACAGCACAAGCTTGGTGTTAGCACAAGCTCATTGGTGTTTAAAAGGACAAGTGTATGGCGCCCTACTTGCCTTTGAAACGTCGCTATTGTAAATGGTAAATAAGATTTCAGCGTACAGCAAGTTACAGCTTCAGGAATAATCCCCCAAAAGCAGAAGATCAGGAGAAGACGGAAGCTTGAAGAGATGAGAATTCCAGAGTACGGGGTGTCACTGGAGCCGACGTTTCGGCAAGCAGACTTGCCTTCTTCAAGGCTGTAGAAGACAAGTCCACGTATCGAAACGTCGGCTCTAGCGACACACGTGTTCACGAATTCTCACCTCTTCACTGATAATGTGAACAAACACTAAGTAAAACACTGAAGCGATATATGTTGTGATTTGCTTGGCCGCACCCAGGGTATGTAACGCGGTCTTGTAAGAAGATGTGACCGCCAAAGGCTGTGCTTTTTAGAATCTTTTCGTTGATTGCCTAGATGTCCAGTTGATGTCTCGCCACGATGCCGGGATGACCTCATTGAGCTTCCCCGACAACGGCACTGGCATTTGGCTCAAGGTAACTTGAAGGCTGCCGACAAGGGGAGCTAAAAGCATTTCATGCATGTTGTATTCGTTCATTGTACGAGAAGGTCCCATTAAACTTCAGACCAATAATCATATGTAAACTTAATGGGAGGTCTACTTTTGTAATAGTCCTGTGGTTGTCTTGATCTGCATTGTATGGGTCAGTAAGTTCCCCACTAGAAGTTTTATCCCAAGCCATTATTGGCTCTCAGGATCCCATGCGTTGTGCTCGACATCAGTGCTGTAGCTTACGAGCTGTCAAAAAAAAAAAAAAGACATGATTGGTCCCTCCGTTATAGGAATCGGCATAACATGAAAGTGAACCGTGTCTTGACAGGAGTAGTTGACTGTCTATTGTACATCGATATATGAGAGCTTGCACAATGTCTATTGGTTTTCGGCAGCTATAGAAATCTCCATCCTGACAACTAACTTCCGTGATCTCCACTCTCGCCCAAAGATGGCATCCTCAAGTACGTAGTGAGGACTGGCACTCGATATGCATCGGTTCAAAGTGTCGTAATCTGACGAGAAAAACTCCAAGGTGGGCGCTCCCCAGTAACAGCATAACCTACGTCTGTGCTCATGCCTGTGCCATACAGCGCTTCAGGAACACGAAAGGCAGAGCTCGTAGCTTTAGCCATGAACGCGGGAAAGTGCCCCACTAACTACTGGCGTCTCTCGCAGCATCAAATCGCTCACTTCGCGACTTTCGCCCGTCAACGTCCTTGCCTTTCTCGACCGCACATTGCAGCAATTTTATTAGCCGGTGCTAACGCACTCAAAGCAGCAGGCGGCGGAGGAACGCCGTTTTAGTGTGTGGAAGCTGCAGTACTCTGTCGACGAGTCGTCGTGCTAACACAAAGCCATGACAAAGCGCGTTTTGCGTCGTCACCAAACCGAGTCATCGAGTACGTCGCACTGCATCGACCGTAGAGGTTCCTACAATCGTGCATTGAAAGGTTCCGTTGCGCTCAAACAAAGCGCTCCCTGTCGTCACTCGCTCGTTAGTGTCTTGATGGCCGCACTTCACCGTTTCTAAATCACGACACCACCCCGCCAACAATGATCACTGCGAGAGGGACGTGTGTGAGATATAAGGCGCGCTTGTAAAGCCTTGTGCATATGTGGCGGTGGCGCAGTGGGTAGAGCGCCGGGCACCTGCCGTAGTGGACCGAGAGTTCGTGGGTGCAATTCCCAGGTCACCCAAACGAACAAAACTTTTTCTTTTGTAATCTGTTCGTGTATATTTTGCCCACGTCACTTCCGTGACGTAAATGATGTCAATGACGTCTTGATGGACCCCGGTATAAAACACTTTCATGCCAATGCACTAGGAAAAAACTGTTAGTATAATAGCTGAAAATAGTGGGGGCTCCTTATGTGGACATTCGCAAATAATTATCGCCGTTATGCAGCCATGCGACAAGATATAACATCAGCTTAGAGATAGGCAGAGTTTGATGGCAAGCGGCACAGTTGTGGATCATGGATCAACCAAAATATTTCCCGGAAGAGTAAGCTTGACATGCGCACTTCCTAAGGAACGACGCATAATGTATGCTTCAGTCCATGACCGGCTTAGAGACCGACCACTGCAGAGGGAGACCAGCAGACCGGCGCTGTGCATAGTCCACTTGTTTAAGCTTGTCTGTAATTCACCGCAGGACATTTACAGTTTAACTATAAGTGGGCTCATTCTAATATTTTCATTGCCGTTTTTGGCGGCGATACCTTCCAACACTGTTGCCATTGGTATTGCCGCAACCATTGCCAATAATTAATAAAGATGCATCAGTTCCTACCGGGATCAAACAGGGGCACTCTTGGTGGAAGTCAACTATTCTAGCCCCTAGAATTATTTTGTGCCGTCATTTACAATGAATGCACCCTCCAGTCATCATGAGGAAAACTCAATACGAACTGGGATGATATTTACTACCTTTTCCTTTTTGTTGTTCAATGGCCCGTAGCAGTAGTAAATATTGTCATTATTTACTGGATTTCCTCTCATCGCACAACATATAACTTCGATTCGCGTGCCGCCTTCATAAAAATGTGTGCTCGTCCTTTATAATTTATTGTGTCGTGATGCTTGGCTAGAAATGCCACGTAGCCTCGATAGCGGTGCGGGACATGAAATGTTAGACATTACTCGCACATATCGCATTGTGTTGATAAAGCCGTACCAAATCATCACCAAGGCAAATGTCAAAATGAAGCATCCAATAGATTATAGGCCAAGGGCTAGATATTGAGATGGATGCCTTGATGAAACAAATCAAATAGCATGACAGCTTTGACAGCTGTCATTTAATGTCCAGTGTGGTGGCTTCCTGCAGAGATGACTTTGGCGACTCGCTGCAACGTCGACTCGTATATAACTCTTAAAAGTTGCGGACTTCGCATTCAATGAGTCTCATGTTCGCTGAACATTTAACAAAAGAGAATCACTATGGCGGATACCGAGCTTTCGGGCAACTAGGTGTATTTTCATAGTGCCCCAGAAGTTCCATATCGTGTTAAAGTGATCGCTGCTCGGAGGCCCCGGTAGCCACTGTACTCTGCAAGAGTTCAGTGAGGCCCCCGTTTGCCGCGCGGTGTGTACTGGGCGGCGAGTGTAAAAGCCGTCAGGGAAAGGGCCATCCAGGACGTACGGCACCAAGGCCTCCTTGATTATTTCGCAACACGATGGGGCATTCAAGGTCTCACTGATTCACACTAGTGGGCTAAGTCCATCTATTGGAGCTCCCCGACGGCGACGCTACACAAGCCGCTCGACACCACATTTTGTGTGTACCCTTCTCGGTGCCTAAGAAAAACGAGAAGCACGTGTTGTCATCACAGAACATGAAGATGTGCCAACAAGCGTCAACATGGGTGTATACAGGTTAAATGGTGCTATAGCTGCCAAACACCAAGCTGTCTTATATCAATGTACAGTAAAATTCAACTACATCTGTAAGGACTCGTTTTATTTTCGTGTTATACCGATTCCTATGATGGAGGGATCAACCATGTTTTTGCAAATAGTCGTGTCCAACTACACCTGGTTGCTGTTTCCAAAAAAAGCTGTAGTATGATGTCGCGACTCAACGCGACTGGAAACGTCAGCTTTCACGCACATACTTGTGGCGCCCCCCGCGACCATTTTCTGCCTTGGGGCCCCTTCGCAAGAAAAAATAAAGCTGTTCTAGCATCCGAGGGCTAAAAATTGACAGCGCACTGTAACCGTATTCACTGTGACTAAGGCCGGTACACCGGCGGCAACGTTAGTTATTAATTATAAGTTGTGTTTTTTTTTGTTTCTTGAACGTGCGCATCTTGATTCTTTCGCAAATATTGCTTCAGGTTCAGCGAGAATACTTCTGCCAGCTATATATATATATATATATATATATATATATATATAGTTGAAGAAATGAACAAGCACGCTTACTAAAATTGCATATTTTTACTCATTTACGTTTCGGCCGTGGCACAGCCTTCGTCAGAATGCGGCCGTGGCACGTCCATTCTGACGAAGGCCGTGCCACAGCCGAAACGTAAATGAGTAAAAATATGCAATTTTCGTAAGTGCGCTCCTTCATTTCTTCAACTACATGTGCACAGGACCTTCAGAACTTTCTTTTGAATTATATATATATATATATATATATATATATATATATATATATATATATATATATATATGTGAAAAGAAGGACTCGCGTACGAAATGTACTTTTATTAACGCGAAACGTGAATAAAACTACATTTCGTATGCGAGTCCTTCTTTTCACCCATCTATCGTACCGGACCCATCGATCCTCATACCCAAAGTACTATACACACATATATATATATATATATATTGTAGCGAAGCGTTCCTACTGAGTAATGGGTCGTCCTCTCGAGCGCCTTCCAGTGGGTCGTTCTCTTCTCAGAGAGCACGCTCCTCGTGCAGAGAGTTGGCCCCGCCTTGACTGTCGCTGCCGTGCGCCGTCGCTGAGTTGCCGTTAATAAGCGTCTTGACAATATATATATATATATATATATATACCAGAAAATTTGCTGACCAAGTTAACACTCGTCTCCCATAAAGGCGCCAGCACTGCAGCTATTTCACACAGCCAGCCTTCCTAACGGCAAGAAAGATATTATACCACTACAAATATTTTAAATGTCGTGAACGTTTTATGTCGTCAACAGTACGTTTTATTTAATATTAAATTAAATAAAACGTTGATTTTTCCCTAAGAGACTACCGCGGTGGAGACTGCAATGTGGTACGTCGAGCCCTTTCAGTGTCCCGCTGTACCACGTTTAGTTCTGGGGTTTTACCCGTCACAACAACAATATGATTATGAGACACGACAATGTGGAGGGCTCCGGAAATTTTAACCACCTGAGGTTCTTGAACGGATACCTAAACGTAAGTGCACGGAAGCAAGGTGTGTGACCGGGCTAGTTGGTATTCCATAGTGGCGTGATTCTTCGTCGGTTCTTCGTCCTTGTGTGTTACACGCGCTGTTCACGTGACTAAGTGCACGGTCCTCTAGTACTTCGCCTCCATCTACATGCGACCGACATGGCGAAGATCGAAGCCGTGACCTTCGGGTCAGCAGCGGAGCGCCGTAACCGTTCTACCTCGCGATGGCCCCGTTGTACCATAGCTACCGTAGGAAGTACGTTGGGCGACACGATTTAAATTCGGACAATGTGATTGTTACACAGAATATGACTTCGTGAGCATTTGCTCAAATGGGCTGCACTGAAGTACGCTGGTAACTTCGATAAGTATAACAAAACCAAAATCACCTGTATGTGGGCCTCCATAACTGGCGAGCCTGCCCCAAGCTTCTTGAACATCTTCACGAAGAAACGGCGGTGTTCTTGCCACATTGATCCATTGAGCGTTATCACACCTGAATAGATAACAACACTGCACGATAAAGTGTACTTTGTGTTTGAAGATACCTTATTGAAAACGAGAACCATTTTGCAAGAACTTCTTAGCTTCATTATATTAGGTTACGTACCGTGTATGTGGCACAGTACAGCGTCAATAGGCAGCAGTGTGTATACGAATACTTAAGTATCGGCTGTACCATACGTATTCACAGAAATAGTGTATTGGTAACATTTTCTGCGGGCTTCGTCAATGCTAATACCTATGTAGCAAGATACTTGGATGTATTGTTCATCACTGTTTTTTTTTTTTGGTACTTTTGCTTATACTTATTAATAAACCAGGTCTGTCCTTCTTGTCTATAGCATAGACAGGACAGACGTGGTCGACACTTTAAAACTCCGGGCAAAGCGTATTACGTCATTTAAACGATGAAGGGCCAGTGAATAATTACGCGCTGGGTCAAGGCATCAATGCCCTTAAAGGCGAGAGCATTGCTCCGCAGTATGCGACAAGCTAGGTTTTTGTTCTCCTTTTTCATTAGAAGAAAGCGGCAGCGAAAATGAAATAAGGTAAATGCTGGCCCTATTGAAAGTTTTCCACTAATTCATTACCATAATCCACCATAATGATGAACCGTCTTCCTTCATAGTGGTGGTTATATTAGTGTGCATGGAGGACGCATGTAGGAGGCATGGGGGGTATTATTGTGTCCCCCTGCAAGCTAGTGAGAAACATTCGCCTCTCCGTTGAGTTGACTACCAAGGACTGGGACTGAAATACAGCATTTACACACATCAATACGCGCAGAAGGTAGGCGTCTCCTCCGACCTAGAGATCAAGCTTACCGTGTGCGACTGTTGCTTTGAATTGCTACTCTTTCGTTCCCCGTTCCTGGGTAGTGAACTGCACTTAGGCTCATGCGTTTTCTGTTTGCTCAGGGGTGGGGGGTGGCGGCTTAAGCCGGATTAAAGGTTCAGTAAGGGAGGCACACACCTACCGTGCCTCCATCAGGTTCTCTTCAGCATGTATGGGGTAAATATTCCGTCAGAATGGCGGAAAGTGGTAAAGGCTTGTGAACGAACATTCAATTTCGGAACAAAATTTAGCTTTAATCAAGTTCCTCACGAATAGAAATTCTTAATAAGTGATGTCGGAAGTAATTACCCTCTGAGAAACAAGTTTCGGTTGTAGAATTGGAGCCAAAAGCTCTCTCATGTAAGGAACCTCGATTGACCAATCAAGTAACACAAGCTAGTCTGTCGCCGCTTTTCAATTTTCTCTTCAACACCAATCGCTCTTACTTTTTGCACTTGTTTGGAAGAGTGACATGTCCGTGACGACTTCTAGGTGATGACCCAGCCGTAAAATACGTAGTTATTTTTTAGAGCTTATCATTTGCACACATACGATTCGGTTCAATGTCGTGGCTTCGTAAAATTAGCACGAGGGGTGCCACAGCATGCGCTTGGAACTAGTTTATTTTAAAATGTTCCCCTAGAATTACTTATCTTCCTCAAGAACAAACGTTTAACAAGTACTGTTATATATTTCCCGGGATACCGTATTGTACAAGGTTGGATAACTGTGCAAAGGAGTGAACACACGCAATTGCTAAATTACAGAGTGATGTGTACTCAGAGCAACTGACGCATTTATATGTTTTGCCGCAATTGACTATAAACGAGCAGCACTTACTTCCTTCGGGGTTCGAACTGAGTGGGAATTCCACAGGTCTTAAAAGCAGTGCATTATGAGACAAGGCTTCCTTCACGGAGACGCGGTCGCACACGAACACGACGTAACGTGATCCAAGGTGTAGCCTGCGAAGATGCAAGAGTTTTACTACGTGTGCTGTGAGTTATTACGTTCGCAAAGGATTACAAAAGAATATGCTAAGAAAACAGCATTTTTTAACACGAAAGTGTTTTATGCCGGGGTCCACCAAGACTTCAGTGACGTATTTCCGTGACGGAAATGACGTTGAAAAAATATACACAATCAGATGGCAAAGAAAAAAAGGTACCGTCAACGGGCATCGAACCCACAACCGCTCGGTCCGCAACAGCAGATGCCGGGCACGCTATCCACTGCGCCACGGTCCCAGACTGTGGAGGCTTTACGAACGCGCCTTTTATATCTACCACTCTCCCGGTTGGCTAGGTGGTGTTGACCTCTGGG
Source organism: Rhipicephalus sanguineus (assembly GCF_013339695.2). Taxonomy (NCBI): domain Eukaryota; kingdom Metazoa; phylum Arthropoda; class Arachnida; order Ixodida; family Ixodidae; genus Rhipicephalus; species Rhipicephalus sanguineus. The sequence goes on from NC_051185.1 coordinate 74,475,164, forward strand.
AGTGGTAAGGTAAAGTAATTTGTCATTGCTGTGGCCTCCGCGACTAGCACCTGCAACGAGTTACGCGTCTGCCCCATTCGGCACGTTTTCAATAGAAGTTCAATTTTGTCAATGCCTTAACACACCGCGAGGTGGCGACCTTTGCCACAGCGTCGGCCTCGCTCAGCATCACGCTAATACAAAGCAAAAAGTTGGCCGCGTATTTGCGTGCTTCGCTGCAAATGTCGTCTAAAGACGATAGAAGAGGCGCTGCGTGAGATATGGACGCCATCTGGAAATACGTCGGGAAACATCAGTGCTGTGTTACGGGCTGGTAGACCCGGCGCAGCAGCAGGCGAAGACCGGCGGTGACTAACACGACCGGCGGGGACGCCAGCCAGCCCGAACACGCGGTTTGGCGCGAAGCGCTGAAGCATAAGAAACGTCCGCACTCAACGAGTACTCTCCACACACTCTTTTATTTACACGTCGCCTGGGTAAAAGGAATGCCAGAGCGGCGCCCCATGGCATTCGTACAGTGCAATACGGAACCGAAACCGAAACACTACAATGAGCTCGTGCAGAGGGCACGGAGGAAGACAAGTTTCAGCGCAGTCGCATTTTCAGCGCAGCTTAAGAAACTAGGGTCTTTGGAATTACGTATGTATGCATTTTCTATTAAGGAAACACACCACCTAATACTTGCCTATTGATGTTGCACCTCAGATATGCGTAATGTTTGCTTTTTGATCAACAATGTACACACGTGTGAACCTAGTCAGCCGTTCAAGATGGCTGGCCCTTGGGCAAGTGGTTCAACTTTGGCCGGGTGGCTGAATCGAGGGACGTGCCGACAAACAGAAAGATAGAAAGACAGACCAAAATTTCTCCGTTTAAGTATCCCGAGAAAGACTATCGTCTTTAAAATAGCTCTGCGATGCGCGCCTGCCTCACCTGGCTGCAACACCGCGTTCCATACTCACGCGCTCGCCCCGAGAAATATCCCGGCCGGGCTACCGGGGTGGCACGACGCGCTTTGCGTTTCCCTCTAGTACGGCCGTGGTGTTCAATCACATTTTAACATGCCGCGGGATGGCGACCAATTTCTGCGTCCAATATGCGACGCTCTTCTGGCTATCACACCTAGTTCTCTGATTACGCTTTCACCGCTAACTACTACAGGTACCACAAGGGTTTATTTAATCATTTAGCAGGGACGTTAGTCATCGGGATGGAGTGTACCACCAATCACCAAAGTTGGTGCATACACGTTAAATTGCGCCATTAGCTGGCAGACATCAATATACTTGTGCAAATTTTCTTATATCAATGTACAGTAAGCATTCAGTTACTTCTGTAAGGGCACGCTTTACTTTCCTGTTATTCCGATTCCCATGACGGAGGGATGAACCGTGTTTTTTAATAATTTGTCTGCACCGCACACGTACCTCCGTAGCGTGAGATCTGGTATCTTCGAGGTATCAGCCGCTCCATTTAATTTAGGACATCAATCTGACGGCGTTCGGTATTACAGAAACACCTGCCAATTTAAGCACGTCAGAAATCTTAATAAAGATCACCAGGGGCGTAGCCAGAAATTTTTTCGGGGGGGGGGGGGGGGGGGTTCAACCATACTTTATGTATGTTCGTGCGTGCGTTTGTATGTGTGCGTGCCTATATACGCAAGCAAAACTGAAAAATTTCGGGGGGGGGGGCGGTTGCCCCCAAACCCCCCCCCTTGGCTACGCCCCTGAAGATCACACTGAGCATGTCATCAGTGAAATTGAGGTTTACATAGACTGTGTAATGCCACGCGGTTGAGTCCAGTAAGTCTGCAACTTCCATAAAAAAGGGGCATGTTAAACGCCACAATGTTTGCTATTTGCGCGATAAATGGATGAATTTTTTTTTTGCAGCTGGCTAGTATCACTGGTGATCACTCGCGTAGCCGTGGGGGGGGGGGGGGGGAAATCAACTGAAAATGTTACATTTTGCATGTGTATATACTCATGCACACATACAAACACTCGCACTTATATGAATGAAGGATGGTTGAACACCCCCTCCCGCCCTCCCCCCTCCCGAACAAAGTTTCTGGCTACGCCCCCCCTGGTGATGATAGCTATAGTGCCAGGCAAATAATGACGGAAAAAGTGTCAGATAAAGCCGAGCGCTCGTCTCTCACTTTCACATTGTCCGACGAGTATATCCGAGGGTCACATCTCTCGCATGTAGCCATGACAGAATCTTAGTAGTAGTAGTCAAAACTTTCTATAGTTAAGGTTTCTGCGCAAGTGGGCGGTGTCCTTAGTCCAGGACCCCGCTTGCCTTTGCGGCGCTGGGCTTGGTTGAGCAGAGCCCGTTGGCTCTCCCGATCTCTGCTGGCAAGCCAGGCCTCTCACAGCCGTGTTCGAGTTGTTGTCTTCAAAAGGGAGAATTGATGTTCTGGGGTCACCATTCGCATTCCTACGCGGGGGCGACAGTTGTGGGCGAGAGTTAGCCGTTATTCACACCACGGACAGGTGTGCGCGTGTATTGCGGGATTTATGTGGTGTTTTCATTGTAGGTTAGGATGCATGTCGGTCTGTTCTCGACGCCAATCTCGCGCCTGTTCTCCAATAAGATCCGGATGTAGATGGCTGTATTTTCGTCGTTGTCCTCCTAGGTTTTCGAGGATGTCGCGTGGAGTTGTTGGGGGTTCCTCGAGGGTTGCGATGGGTGCTCGGATGCCTATTTCCCCAGAAAGCCGGTCGGCCCTTTCGTTGCCCTCAATTTCCGCATGCGTGGGGCTACAAAGTATTGAATATGAATTTAGGAGTTCTTTCCCTAGGATTCTCATTGCCATCTTTATAATCACGCTAGTCTGAAACATACGGCAAGCGGAAAAGTCAATACATACTTTCTTGTGCTCATTGCACACGTTGAGCGGAGTGACGCCGTATTAAAATGATTCGAAGCAATATCGCAACTTTGTACGTAGTGGGCTCGAAAGCGCCGTAGGAAATTATATTATCGTACTGAGGTGTTCGTTTAACCGCTTCGCAGTGGCCGATTTCGGTACGGACATCGAAATTAAATTATTCATATCTCAAATGAGGTGCAACATTTGCGGTTCTAAAAAAATTGGTGGTCCATAAGCTGTCACGGACTGCAACTTTCAAAATATAAACAACGGTTGTGAAGTGAATAACCAAAATATTAATTAACGCGTATTTTTTAATTATTCACTTCAATATCACTTCAACTGCGGCAAAGCAATTCGTCTTCGAGCAGAGTTTGCATGCGAAGAGACAAAAGCCTGGCTCTGATTAGATTTTTATAAAATATCTGTAAAAAGATTTTGTAAAAAAAGACACCCTGCCCGTGTTGCAATATTTTCAAATGTTTTTATCTGCTATAAAGTAAGATTCATACGTAATTACTGAAACTGTATGAGGAAAGTTTCAAGAAGGCCTTCAGCATTCACAGAGCCTAGATTTAACTTTTTTGCTGTTTTCGCCCTTGAAAGAAATAATAAATGCTTTATTTTCACACATACTTCACGCAAAAAGACAGGATCCTGCGACAAAACTATATCCGGCAGCCTGACGAAGCCTTTGATTGCACTTGACTTCTTGATTTCTGTAACAGCATTAGCATATAAAGTCTTCCTGTAAGAATGATGTCTACAGCTAAAGCAAAAGGTGAGTTGCGGACTTACGAGATAATGACGTAGCTCAGACGCATGAACAAAGACGGACTACATGTTGGTGGTGCAACATACTCTGACAGACATTGTTGTTATCTGTGGCGGATAGCTGTAGTTAAAATTGGTTTAAAAGGAGACAAAAACGAAGAAAATTAATGGGTCTAGAATGATAAATTGTACTTTGAAAACTCTAACGCCGTTAATTTCAGCATCCCAGGTTTAAATAGAGGAGGAAATCAAGGTAAAGGTTTCAGTTTTAAATTTTACGCCGAAACCTCCGCGCGTGACGTCACGAATTTCAAATTGTATTTTTAGCATTTTGGCCATATTGGCTCAAAAATTTAATGAAACTTGGTATGTTAAGTTTAGGCCTTCTCGGAGGAGAACTCGCTTCATTTTTAATGATTGTGAACTGCGTAGGACATAGCATTCGCCGCCGGAACCTATGACGTCATGGCAATCGGTGCGGGAATTTCAAGGTGGCGCGACGTTTTATTTATCGCATTTTCTCTCTTGCCGAGCGCCTTCTCGCAGCAAACGTGGAGTTCTTGCTATCGTGAAAGAGTAATTTACTAAATGGGAAATATCGTTTTTATCTTTAGTGTCCCTTTAACCGCGGGGCCGGGGAGACGGGACATCTCGCAAAACGCGTCGCCATCATGTGGCGACGCATTATGTAACGACGTGGCCACTGCTCGAACGCCACTTGAACGCACAAGGATGAAGTCACATAACACGAATTATAATCCAAAGTTGGATGTCATGGCCCCCTTAAACGTCACACTACAAATATCTGCATGTGCAAATCATTGCTTTTAACAATTTTGGAATTGTGAAATACTAATTCGCCAATATGAGAAAAATTGTTTTTCTCGTTAGTGTGCCTTTAAGAAATGGATTCACAGAACGAAAAAAAAAACAGCGTTCCTGAAAGGTGAGGGAGGAACAGGCATTGCGATATGCACGAAAATTACCATTGGTCAGAGAAATATTTTGAGATAGGTATGAGTTCAGTATAGATGTAGGTGTCAATTCTAAACAATGCTTTAACGGGTGTAATTCAAGGAACACGACGTACCGAGTTTCAATAGACATATTCAAAAACTTTGCTAGCTCCAGTTCTCAAATATGGGCTGGACCGCACATGCAATTGCCGCTTTAGTCGGCCGGCGAATTAAATGCAGAATATGCGCGGTTTTATATACGCTAAATTGTGCACATATAGTTATGTTGATTATCCCAACGAATTTTTTCGATATCTGAAATTAGATCTATGAGAAATTTCTTTCTGCGGCAGGTAAACCTAATCACGCTGCGAGGAGATAATAGAGATAATAATATTATTAATAATAATAATAATAATAATAATAATAATAATAATAATAATAATAATAATAATAATAATAATAATAATAATAATAATAATAATAAATTGTTGGGGTTTTACGTCCGTAAAGCATGATATGACTATGATTACGCCGTAGTGGAGCCCTACGCAAATTTCAAACACCTGGGGTTCTTTAACGTGACCCTAAATCTATTATGTACCACGGGTCTCTAGCATTTCGCCTCCATCAAAGTGCGGCCACCGCGGCATAGATTCGATCCCGTGGTCACTGAGTCAGCAGTCGAGCATGATGACCACTAGACCACCGTGGCGGGCGTAATAGAGATAAAGATAAATAAATTCATTGTAGAACAATAATTTCGAGTGACCAGAACGCAATACCTTTCAGTGCAGGACGGTGCAAATAATTTTATGTATAACCCACCTGTTGCTCCAATGTTGTAATTAATACACAACAGTTAAAGACAGCAAATAATGTCCCCTATGCTTTACGTGATTTATTTGTGTGCTGGATTATTTTTTTTTAATGTCGGGGTGGTGATAACTGTGGTGTAGATTTTCTGCGTTTGCTGTAAGCACGGTTACGAGGGCAAAAAAATCTCTGTATGCACCAGAAAATAGCAGCGATTCGACTATTACAGTTTCGTGACACAGTGAAGCGGCTTGATATTTTCCTATTTTTTGCTTTCGTCCAAACTCCAAAGCCCGCCTGCACCCTTCAAGTGTTCCCTACACCTCCGGTAGTACGCAAATATATAAGGTCTTAAAATCCCCCCCCCCCCCTCCAACCTCATACTATTGAAATTTGTTTGCGAAACTCACCCGAATATATTGCCGTATTTCTTCCTAAGAGAGTCGACTTCCCAGTGCCCATCCTTGAACATGAATGGCAGGTAACCCAGGAAAGGGAAACCACGAGGGCCTGGTGGTAAGTCGCGACGTAATGCCCTTTTCAGCACTTGCCATGCATCTTGCATTAGAGCTGTGGCCAGTCCAGCGATCATACTCAAGAAAACGTAAATACAAACTGTGCCGAGCATTTCTGTATTGTTGGCTATCACCTACAGAAGCGCCGCTCCACTGATACCTTTGTGATCCGAAGGTGTTCCCAAGCAGTGCTGAAAAATAAGGACGTTGCGCGTTTAGAATACAGGCGGCTCAAAGCTGGGTCATTAGTAAGCGGCCTCAATATGATGTTCACTCTAGACACTTTTGCTCAGGGAAAAAAAAATGTGTTCTTAAGAGTAACAGCGCAAGCCACGAAAAGTACGCGGGACACGAAAACTTACTGCTTAGAGAGCATATAAAACCGAAAAAGTAAAAGGTATCCGTCTTCACGAAGGGCTGAGAGCGCGTACCGTGCGTCTTGTTGTCTAACCATAAGAATATCAATGAGTGCACTATTTCATTACCAAGATGCCGGTCATTAAAAAAAAAGCAACATTGTCCATTATAGCCCTAGAAAACGTAGTTTCTGTATGATCAATTTGAAACTGCGGAGTTGATTTCCACTGTTGAACATGCCCACAACAAAAGCGTTTAATATTACAGATTACTTAAACTTAGTGAATCTTATATGTTTGTTTCAATGCTGTTGTAGCTCAGTTCTATAAAAAATAGCGATATTTAAGGGGATAATAATGAAGATGAGGTCTCTTCCATTTACCTTAGCTGTCACGGTTTAGTTTTATAGTCTTGTAGTTTTAACAGCGAAGCCGTTTGACGCCGAGGTAAATCCCTGGGGATCCGTCCTCCGCACTTCCTAGCCCAGCGGCGAGAGCGAAGCATGTTCAGAGGAGAACGTGCGTGGAGCTAAGTGGCCCGGGAGGGAAGCCTAATGTAGCGAATTGATCCTTGTAGAGAAAGGGTATCGACGTGGAGAGGGTGAAGCTCGGTAGAGAGGAGTATATAGGGCGAAGGCGAAGCGGTAGTGTGGAAAGGAGGACTGGCTGGTAACCATCCTAGAAAAGCTGAGGGTCTCGCATTCGTTTTGCAATGTTCACCTCGCATTCATTCTGGGAGGTACGGCAACGGCCAAGCTAAAAAAAAACGCCAGGCCAGTGCGGAAAGCGCAGCAGTCACAGCGAAAGCTGGAAGAACGGCATTTCTAGAGCCCGTTCTAAACTCTCTTGGGGCTAGTAATACGAGTACACTAGCAAGGTACGCACTACACCATAAATCATAATTTTTGTGAAGTTGGGAAGCCCCCACTACGCCATTATTCGTGATTCTGCGGAGAAGCGAAGTACCAGCTACACATCTGTAACGCATTATGTGCGCTTTGTTGATGCGTCGACTGATGACGATGAAGAATTATGGCAGAGCCCTTTGTAATGGGTTGGAAGCATTCAACAATCCACTCGTTGCGCAATTTGTATTATGTGATACGGGGTTTATTGGCGCAAGTAGCACTTGGGCAGGATGCCTACGGACGGTGAAAGCGGGCGGCGACAACCGACGCAAGAATCGCAGCGCTGGCACCAACAGCTCGCGCTTGGCTCCCCCAGCTGAGGTGGTGTCCCACTGCGGCATGTTGTTCTTCTTCCTCCTTACAACACCCCGGCGACAAAGGAGAGCCATCCTGGCGAATCAAGGTGACGACAGAACGAAGGGGTCGTGGTATGGTTTGAGGCGACTGACGTGGACTGTCTCCCGACCAAGGCGGCGCCTGTCTGTAGATGGCGTGACTGGCTCAATCACGTATGTTATATGTGATCGACGTTCCACGACGCGATAAGGACCGTGATACTTGGGGGCAAACTTGGACGACAGGCCAGGGGAATGGAAGGGCAGTCGGAGCCAAACGAGCGAACCTACGGCGAAAGTCTCGACTTGCTGGTCGCGGTCATGGCGTTCTTTTTCGAGGGCCTGTTTGTCCGAGGTGAATGAGCGGGCCAACTGACGACACTCTTCAGCGTGCTGCACAATTTCAGAAACAGGGCTGAATTCGGAGGCGTCCGGACGATACGGCAAAATAGTGTCAAGGGTGGCGCACGGTTCGCGGCCATATAGAAGAAAGAAAGGCGAGAAGCCCGTCGTTGACTGCGTTGCCGTATTATATGCATAAGTTACAAAGGGGAGGACCACATCCCAGTTTGACTGGTCAGAATCGACATACATCGCGAGCATGTCTCCCAGCGTTCTGTTGAAGCGCTCAGTGAGACCGTTGGTCTGCGGGTGGTAGGCTGTAGAGGTGCGGTGAACCGTGCGACATGCGCGAAGGAGTTCTTGAAGAACCTCGGATAAAAACACGCGCCCTCTGTCGCTGAGTAGTTCGCGTGGTGCACCATGACGCAGGACGAAGCGGCAGGACAGGCTGGACGTGGCCAAGCGTCTCGTTAATGTGCAAAGTGATAGGGCATACGGTGGGGTTGCAAACCAATATTCCCGTCGCATGCTGATGAGGTGGCAGAACCGCAAATGGCAGCGATGTACTGTGGCGGCGACTGAAAGCGTCAGATGGCGTGAACACAACGGTAGTGCCAGAAAATTCAGCGCAGTGGACAGGAACTATGACGGCACTCAGAGGAGGAACGTCAGTGTCAGTGGCAACAACAAGCTTGCCGACATGGAGTGGTCGTTCTCTGTCGGTAGATGGGGCCTCAGAAAACACAGAAAGTTCCACCTGCGCGCGCGCGCAGTCAATAACGGCGTGGTGGCGTGACAAAAAATCCCATCCGAGTATTATATCATGCGAACACGTGGCCAACACGAGAAACTCTATGTGGTACAAAACGTCCTGAATGACGATTCTGGCCGTACATGCTCCAACCGGCTGAATTTGTTGCGCACTCGCTGTACTGAGCGAAAACCCGGAAGGCGGCGTCGTTACCTTTCTTATAGAGCGACAAAGTTTCCGGCTCATCACAGATATGGCAGCACCAGTATCGACAAGCGCGAGAGTTCGGAAACCTTCAACGAACACTTCCATAACATTGGCGGGGGACAGGCGAGGACTTACACAGTGTGACGACGACGCAGCTCGTGCCTCCGGAGCTGCGGCAGTCAGTTTTCCGTCTCCAGCTGGTTCGGTCGGCGACGCAGGGGTGACAGAGAACGGCGCCGTGGTGAGGGTGAGCGACGGGAAGCGAACGGTCGGTACTCGGAAGCACGTTGGCGGTCTCGTTCGGCTGGCAGCGGGTCATGTTCAGCTGGTAGTCGATTACGTTGAGGTGGCGGTTCGCGTTGCGCGTCGTACGGGGCCCGGAAAGAGTAGTCGGGGTACCTCGGTGCAGCAGAGGTCGCTGCGAAGCGCCGACGACAGAAGCGCGCGACATGGCCTGGATACCCGCAAGCGTAGCAAATGGGACGGTTGTCAGCTGTGCGCCAGGGGTTTCCGTAGCACTGCTGTGTACTAGGCGTCGTTGGTACTCGCACAGGTTGAGGAGTCGACGAAGGTAGAGGTCGCGGTGGATTAGCAGTAACAGCGGCATAAGTCAGTGGCGCGGCGACAGGTGTTGGCTGGGAGGCGGACGGCAGTGCCTCGGAGACCTGCTCCTGTATCACCTGTCGGATGGCTGGCGCGAGACGCTCAGTAGTGTGTTCTGTTGTCGGTAAATACGACAGGCACGACAGTTGTCGAGCCACTTCCTCGCGCACATACCGTTTGATTTCTGACAGCAACGGGTTGTGCTCACCACCGAGGGTCAACGCCGCGAGAGTGTCGTCTGTAGCCGCTGGCCGCCGTGTCAAGAGCCGTTGCTTCCGCAGTTCCTCGAAGCTCTGGCACAGAGTGGCGAGTTCAGACACAGTCCGCGGGTCCTTGGCCAGCAGCATCTGAAAGGCGTCGTCGTCTATCCCCTTCAAGATGTGTCTGATCTTGTCTCCTTCACTCATCGAAGGGTTAAGGCGCTTGCACAAGTCGAGTACGTCTTCGATGTAACTTGTGAAGCCTTCTCCTTGCAACTGTGCACGCCCCCGTAGGCGCTGTTCAGCACGGAGCTTCCGTACCTCTGGGCGACCGAACACATCGGCAATGCGTTGCTTGAAATCACTCCAGGTGGTGAATTCTGTCTGGTGGTTGTTAAACCAGAGGCTTGCGACCTCTTTCAGGTAGAAAGAAACATATTGCAGCTTGGAAGGGTCGTCCCACTTGTTGCTTGCGCCCACCTTTTCAAATGTCGACAGCCAGTCTTCGACGTCTTGCTCATCGGTGCCGTTGAAGAAAGGTGGATCGCGCAGGCGCAGCGCCGTGGGCACGATGACCATCGGAGGTTGGGTCGTGCCTTGCTGGGCGGTTTCGTTGGCCATTTCAGGGGCAGCGGGTAGTCTCCTGTTTCGGAGTTCCAGGTTGAGTACCCCGCACCTCCACCACTCTGATACGGGGTTTATTGGCGCAAGTAGCACTTGGGCAGGATGCCTACGGACGGTGAAAGCGGGCGGCGACAACCGACGCAAGAATCGCAGCGCTGGCACCAACAGCTCGCGCTTGGCTCCCCCAGCTGAGGTGGTGTCCCACTGCGGCATGTTGTTCTTCTTCCTCCTTACATATGTGACGCCTGGTAACGGAATTCGCGTTGTATGACGCCTGGTTGTTATTTTACTCTTCTACAATGCTATATTACATGTGCTAACGTGATTCTTTCCCGACATGAAGCCTTTTTGCAAATCCGTTTCAAGCACCGGCATGGCTCTGAGGTAGAATACTGGGCTCCCATGCAGCGGGCCCAGGTTCGAATCCCGTTCTATCCTTCGTTCTTTTTTCTTATTTCGCGCGATAGCGGTCACGGACACTGGCAGCGGCGGGCAACTACGGCGCCAAAAACGGCCGTTGTTGTGGTCTAAAAACAGCTGGCGCTGGAAAAATTGACGCCGCCAGCTCCGGTGTTCAATCAGTCTTCGCGAAGTTAAGTAAGTGTAACTGCGGGTAAATTTTTATTATATTTCTTCCGTCTAAAAATTATACTCATACGGCTCCAGACACAAACATTCCGGGTTCTCTAACATTTCCTCTCATTCGTATTCAGCGCCTTTAGATCGTGATGGTCACTTTGAGCCACACCAGAACGCACCAAGGACAATTGGTAGCTATATGAATGTACAGCCGAAAAAACAGGACTCGCGCACGTTTTAAAAGAAACAATAATGACATTTTAATAGATGTGATTGTACGAATATCCTTGAGTAGGTATTTGATCCTTAGGAAAGCAAATATGTTTAGGCACCATCGCGGCGCTGTTATTCACACCCTGCTATATTTCAGGGCGAACAAACAGGCTGAAAATTAATGTTCTGGACCTGAACCATTTAAACTTTGCAAAGGTGCGTACTACAGGGTGGGTGGTGGGTGACACGAAGAGGAGGCGCAGTATGGCGAGGGGTAGAAATTAAGTTTTATAGTTTTGTTAAAATTCAGCACTGGGAGGTACTTGAGATCATCAATTGCAGATATAAGTTATGCATCCAAGGTGACACAAAGTGGATTCATATACTCTGTATTGGTCTAATATTTTTCTTCTACACTAAATAAACTTCAATCGTCACTGTGGCCTCTTCGTTTTGGCTATTGTGCCGTTTGTAAACAATTGCGCTAAGCACTAGTTATATCGGCCCTAGAAAAACAGGTTGTCTAATAAATCTGGCTGATATTTTTGTTTATCTGCTCGTGAGGCATTTGCGGGGTGCTTATTATTTCTTGGTGTTTTAAACAAATTACCCACGCCGTGTAAGTGAACATTATATCTTCAGCTTTATGCCTTCAGAGAAAAAGACGTTAGTTCTCTAAAGACTGAAATTATTATCCTCACAATCAGTAAAGCTTCATTAATTATATTTGTAGTACACAACACAGTAAAAATACGGAACGTAGCCTGCGACTTCGACGGGTTGAGTGCACTTCGAGAAATCCTGAGGACGTCACTAGTCTCGAGATGCCTGTTCGCAAAGGTTGCGAAGAAATGCCTTTGCGTTCTAGATATATTGAAGCTGTAATGAATAAATACATGTTTTGTTAAGGAAGAAATTCGAAGAGCAAACTGGTTCAAATGTAACGCAAGTTTTTACATTTGTTTCACGCTGTTATGCGCAGTAGTGTCATTTGACATGTGTTGCGATATTGCGCGCTAAAGAAATCAGTATGAAAGATGGCTTCTGAAATGAGCTTTTCTCTGAAGTGTGTATTTGGATTTGTGCAAGCAATACTGCCTCCTCGCGTAATCCGGCTCAGTGAGTCAATGTGTGTTATAAGCCACATGTCACTGCAAAAAGTTTCTATAGTAAAGCACACACACATACGCCCGCTACACTTCCTTGTACAAACGTTTGAATTCTGTAGCATGAAACATACTCGTTATTGAAATCATCATATTACTTGCCAGCTGGGAAAAAGCAATATTTTTGCTCCCCAACAGTGCTCGTTGCAAAAAACGGGTTTACACTGAAATTTTGCGTAGCCGTTATGGAGGAGCCACACATATCGAACCAAAAATTTAAACACTCACCACTGTGCAACTTTAGGCCAACAAGATAAAACGTCGCAGTGGGCCTGGCATGCACGATATGATTACCGGTTGAAATAATAATGGAGGGCTTTTTATTAGGTCGTATGAGAGAAAGTAAGCTACTCGTGTTGATGCAAATGTCGGTTCTCTGCAGAAGAAAAATATGTATATTTGAAGCTTGCACCGTGTTGTTCCATTTTTCGTGGAAAACAGCGCACAAAGGTGCAGCAAACTAACAAGTGGGCCCCTACGAACGCCAAGCGTACGGCGTAGCGCGCGCGTTCACCTTGAACAAATTCTCGTGTTGCTTAAAGCGTAACAAGGTTACGCTTAAATCGTATCCTTGTGACACTTTCTCTATTATGTGGAAAAATGTTCTATGGTTTCTGCTCGCATAGTATGGAAATATTGAGGGCAAGGAACGAAAACAGGCCTGTGCAAGTGAAATTTTAGAGGCGGAATTCTGCATCGCAATTTAGTTAATATAACTTCAAACTGCCTTATGCCACACCATGAGCTATACCACGAAAAGCTAAGGTGCTGAAAATCTGCACCATTTAGAACAGAAGATTTTGTATGTTTCTCTCGTATAGGAAAATTTCGAAATCGTGCGACAGTATTTTGGGAGGAGGGTCTTAGAACCTCGAGGATCGGGAACTGGATTGATGCTGCCACCAATGCGTCCGCTGCTTCATTTATCGTTAATACAGTGTGACCTGGTACCCAAACCAAGCGGAGAATACGTACATGGTTAGGCATATATGTAGAGAGTTGTAATAGGCAGCTGGATGGCTTTCGTGCTGCCAAAGCCACGCAAACGGACGAAGAATCTGTCAGTATAGCCACTGAACAAATAGATGTTGGTACTTCGCGTAATGCCAGAATAATTGCATTTGTCATTTATAATTGTCATTTATAAGCGGTCCTCCCCCCCCCCCCCCCCCCCCCCCCGGAATAACACTCATCCAAACTCTAATATTCGGCGGACATGCATGCAACAGATCATCAACAAAGTTTTTCTTCGCATTCGAAAACGAACGCTGCTGATTCGCCTTAACAGTCCAATTGCACGTAATCCTTTAGATGCAATGTACTCAATATGTGAACTGCAATTGAGATTTGCAGTGTATATTATACCCAAATATTTAAATAAACATACCTTTGGAATGAAGTACTGGCGGTAGATCAGCGCGATTCACAAAGCAAAAGTCAACGAAAACGCAAGAAGAGCACTTTGGTTAACATTAAGGTATATGTGCCGGTCGCTAAGCAATAGTTCAATCTCATTCAAATCTGATTGGGGGAATATTATGCAGCTAGTGTATGTGATTATGAGCTGAAAAGAATACGATGTCATCCGCGTGAACATACACTTGCACGTAATTGTGAGAAGGAAGACAGCCTAGTAGTATATTATATAAAATAGGTGAGAGAACGGATCCTTCAGGAACTCCCCTTGTTTGTTTGTAGTTTTAGAAGATCAGCTATTCTGCGATCAACAAATGTGCGTCCGCTTAGATGTGCATCCGCTTTTTTATCCATGCAACTATATGCTCAGGAATGTTAACACTTCGGAGTTCACTAATCAAAATAGCGTGCTCTACGCTGGCATACCCCTTAGCAATATCTAAGGTGACTAGGCCGGCGTATTGCTTTTTGGGGCGACAAAGTTAAATCCAAAGTTTCACAGCGCGTGAAACGAGGACAAACAAAGAAGAGACACACACGCCGCTTCTTTGTTCGTCCTGGTTTCATGCACTGTGAAGCTTTGGATTATGCTGCACCAACTAGGCCAACGCTGAACCTTAGTGAGCAGGTTTAATTCTACTTTTCAGACGCACATGTGCACACGTTATAGAGCACACAGGTCTGAATCCAATTTGACATTCACTGAATACATAATTTTCTTCCACCCATTCTTCCATATGTCTATATAAAACCCGATCTATTACTTTTACGAGATTTTCTGATTTAGAGTTTTACGAGGCCTTTTATTTACGTTCCTTTGTTTGACTTTTTGTGGGCGCTGCACGTACTTTGTATACACCTTTCACAAAACGTCACAAGGCTCTCTTGCTTGCATCCCTGCTTGTCCCATAGTGCTGGCTCCTACCCACTGCGGGGAATCGGCCAAGAAGCTGCCGGTTAACGTAAATGTAAACATCAAGACAAAGGCAAAGCAAGGGGGAAAATTCACATTCTTGAAATAGAGTATCGTCATTTTAGCCATACGGAAATATACAGTTAAATAAATAATTTTATGAACAAATAATAATTCCTGAGATATAATTAAAGTACGGTTGGTTTTCCGAAGTGGCGAAGAACTGATGACGAACAGTTTTCTTGAATAAAATTTGTTTCTCTTCCTCCTCCTTCCAACAACGTCAGAAGACTAGCCAAGACCAGGGTAGTACAAAATGAAATATTTAAACCTTACAACTGAAGTTTTCTTGCGACTTAAGGATTACCATAATTGGATGTAAATATAAGGAGGAGGACGCGGCTCTTTGATGATAATGAATAGCTCATGAAACCTGGCTTGTTATTTTCTTTCCTTTGTCTGACTTTTTGCGGGTGCTGTACCTGCTTTATATACGTCCTTCACAAAACATTATACGGTGCAGGTTTTCTTGCGGTTGTCCTGCTGTTTGTTGGCCGCGTGTAGTTGGTCCTGTAAAGTCATTCATAACCGTCATTTTGCGTACTGCACGAGGCAATGCAAAAGCCGCTAGCAGACTACGAAGCTCGTGAATGCAAGGTAATCGCGCAAATTATGTTTAAAAACTAGATCTCTAAACGTTCAAGCACTTCTAAAATTAAAAATTCATACTTCTTTTTTGTTCATTGGCTGCGCTTTGAAACGCCACAGACTGCTTTTGTACAAAAAGTCATTATATAGATTAAGCGTGGACAGCCAAGAAGCAGTAGTTTGAACTGAGCTATCTGGTCACCCATACCGTAATAGTTGGCGCCCTTGTTTTTCTAATTATTCCGGCCCCAAATTTGGAGTGTACTCATAGGTGTGCGCCCCTAACTATCTAAGGGGGCGCCAAGTCTGCCCAATACCTTCACTCAGGTATGGGTCAGGCTCAGAGCCCGACATAAACCAGACATCAGTCCGACTGGGTGAATTATGGGGAGACTTCGCACCCCACACTTACATTAATGGTCATAACCCTACACTTTATACAATGACGTACAGGTACGAGACCTGCGCCGTCATTGTTTAAAGTACAGGGCACTGGCCATGCAAGCCAAAGAACTCTAATGGCGGCCAAGGAACCCTCATGTCGCAATCCAATGAAACGGTTTACTTAACGCCTTACCGCCAGAATACCGAGGACCCAAGGCAGGCGGTTTTGAGAATCACTTCATCGCTTCATTTGCATGCATCCTGAAGCTCAATTTCTTTCGAACTCGACTAATGGCGAGTAGGGGTAGAACTTCGGTGTAACTAGACCCCCCCACCCTAACGCAGAAACCTGCACAATTATATTTTTGCGCTTCGAGAGGCAATTCTGTCAAGTGACTCAAATCGGAATATTACGATTGACCAAGGTGGTAAAGTGGGTATGTTGGTATTCCATGTTTATGAAGGGTGAGAGCGCACTGAAGACGAACACACAAAGAAGGCACACACATGCACACGCATAGCGCTACTTTCAACAGTATATTTTTGTGATCTCGACACTACTTATAGGGCAAAACGATGAGCACATATGCTGCGCAGAAGTACCAGCAACATTACTAAGCATCATAACGAACACTAAGGAAATCAAATTCCTTTTTCGTCAGCGCGATAGAAGGCATACGAACACACCAGTCACCCAACTTTTCAATCTCTCCAGCTTCGATTATCTCGCGTGTAAGCTGATTTCTATTTCTTGTCGGAACTCTGCACGTGTCGAACAAAGGCTTACAACCACACTTCTTACAGTGTATTGCTAAGAACCCACCTGCCACGTTTCTAACATTGTAATGGTGTTCACGCAGCCGGTCACTCAAGCAACGATCGGTTTGTCCGACGTAGCTGCGACCACAAGATAGCGGCAGGCAATACACCACACACTGACAGGTGACAGGTGTGTTAGTATGCCTTCTATCGCGCTGACGAAAAAGGAATTTGATTTCCTTGGTGTCCGTTATGACGCTTAGTAATGTTGCTGGTACTTCTGCGCAGCAGATGTGCTCATGGTTTTGCCCTATAAGTAGTGTCGAGATCACAAAAATAAACTGTTGAAAGTAGTGCTATGTGTGTGCGTGTGTGTGTGCCTTCATTGTATGTTCGTCTTCAGTGCGCTCTTACCCTTCATAAAAATTAGGATTGAATTGGACCAAATGTTTCCCTGAATCCAAAATTTCTATCACTCATATTTTTATCTATCCCTTGGCATGATTCCCTTGCAAGTTTCTAAAATAGCCAGACAGGTACAGACCCTTTCGTGACTGACAACAATGCGGATGCAGGCAAGTTCTCACGTTTGTTAGGCTGGTCCTTATATTTCAGACTGCCAGATTTCACTCTGGTCTTCAAAGCAGATGATTTGGCAGTCATTTCAGTGCACTGTAAACTCTATTTTAATACACACACCGCTGCTATTATAGCACATTATCTTTCCGTATACACCTTCGCTTGCAACTTTACCCAATTCGCCAGCTATAAAAATGTTTCTAAAATCAGTTCTTCTGAAGGTCCATTATTTTATTTTTATTATGTGCTCAAAGTCACTGCCGGTTATATGCAACCCTGTTTCTTACAAAGAAGCGCTCGTTTCTAACAAAGAGACAAGTACCTCGAAAAAATTTCTCAGATCTAGTTCAAATTATGCAACCGTTCCAATGCTGGCTGAAGCGTCATGCATTGCAGCTCCTATAGACACTACCGTGAGATCTCCCTCTAGTGTACTAGTATGAATCTCGATGAGCAGGACCACCCGAAGGCTCGACAAAATTCGATGTGCAAGCTCTCGTGTTCGCGCGATTTTCAAAAAGGGCTGAATTTGATATTTTTTTTCGGGCTTGATTGCTCGCTTTCCTCATCCCTGCAACCTGGCTAAAAGTACGACAAAGAGCACGCTTTCTTTTTCATTCTTGAAACGACTGGAGAATCCATTTAAACAAGTCCTCACGTTGTTTGCAAGTTAAATGCTCACTCGTACACGTAAACATCTTAATAACATCAAAAAGGAAGTCCATTCGGAGAGTGAGAGATGTTTGAGTCGAAGGCGACCTTCGTGATGTCCTTTAGAGTGGAGCCTATAGATTAGATTAAATAACCGAAAAGATATTTAAATATGGTACCGCGTGCCAGTGGCTTTCAAAGATGTAACGAAACAATATCATGAGGAATAAGCGTTGTTTACTTGACGGCTATAGAATTTACGGTCTTCACGTACACCCCGCTCAAAATGTACTACAGTTGCCTCACTGACTTCGGCAAGCTTGGAAAAAGACGTCCTTAAAGGGGCCCTGTAACACTTTTTGAGCAGGGTCAAAAAGCGGTGCCAATCGGTAGTCGAGGCTCCCGAGAACACGCGAGCCAAATATTATAGCGAAGCGAGCGGCCCGGAATTTACGATAAATTCTCAGTCAGCTGAAAATCGCTCCCTCTTCTCTCGACAAATGATGTATTAGTCCGCAAAATATGACGCGATTGTCGGCAGTTCCACCATTGCCTGATATTATAATCACGATAACACCCTTATCATTACTTTCGTTGTTAATTTTGAGTCCAATAAGTAGATAATATGTATGTTTATAGTGTGTTATGCCGTTAAAACACCGAACAAACATTAATATTAGCACTTCCGGTCTCACCGACAGCTCGTCTGCTCGTAGTCGCGTGGTTTGTTTTCTTCACCATGCGCAGTGCCGAAATCGTGTATATTTCTGTGCTTTTGACCATCGCCGGTTGCCGTTGAGAGTGGCAGCCGTTCGAGTGTTGCCTCGTCAGCTGGAAACAGCATCGTCGGCACGTTCTCACGACCGATTGAGGCAGCGGTGCAGCATTTCACCGATAACAATGCTGGCGCCGGCTAGTTTAGGATACCTGTGTTCGCTGTATGGCGAGAGTCCCGTTCGCTGTCTCTTCAGTATGTCATCGAGCCGTACCTCGGCGTGTCCTCCCTGTAGTCTCACGTTCCCGAGAAACCGCGACACAGCAACCAAGCAGACTCGCATTTTCACGGTAGCTGCAGACAGCCGGGGGATGGGTCCGCGCCCGCCCGATGCCCCACGATCCTTTCTTGTAGTCTTTAGTTCTTTGTTGTCAGCCCGCACTCGCTGTGCGCCCGCATTCGAAGAGCAAACAGCATCGAAGTACCGCCACTGGGAGAAGGGTGCACGCAGCTTTGCCGTGTTGAATACGATTCAAGCGCGAACAGTGCGACGAGGCGGTGATTCGGAGTGTGGGTCGAAACCCATCTCAGCTGTCATTCGTTCCAAACGCGCACGCAGGTTTGCGTCCATGGTTGGCAGAGCGATGAAAACACTACGGCAGTTCGAGTTGCACACCCACATTACCAAACCGACTCGCAGTTTTCAAGCACGCGCGATACACGGTGCGATGGGCTCCGCTCGACGACGACCACGCAAGCCGACCGGAAGTGGCGCCACAGACCACGTGGTTGCGCCGAGACGCCAGAGAGAAAAAAATGAAGAAAAAAATGCCGCCGGCGCTGACGTAACTCATCGGCGCCTCCTCGTACCTCCGTCCTCCCTCCCTTCACGCCCCGCGCAGCTTTCCGCGCGCTCGCGGCGTTGAGTGGAGGGAGAAAGCTGCGAAGCATGATCTCTATAATTTGGTAACACCACTTAGACTTGACGGATTCGAAAAATTTTTGCGGCATATGACTCGTGAAGAGTCATATGTCAATAATGAGACTATTCCAATATAACTAAGAAAGGTGTTGCAGGGCCCCTTTAAAATGGACCTGCGTCGCCGGCGTAATACAAGGCTAGAGACGAGAGCAGCGCCTCACAGAACACTTCGAACCGACTACCACTATTTATGAATATACCTCATCTAGGGCTATGTTTGCGCGTTCAGCCATATTCGTTATGTCCTCGTAGGAGGTGAGACACTCGCTACAAGGTCTAGCAGTGCCGCATTTTATGCTGCGTCGATAGAGAAGCGCGTGAAAAGTACCATCAAACCAACTGGGATAATTGGATGTGTGGCGAACGTCACGCCATCCTTTCCCATATTCTTTTCGGCTGCCCTGCTGATCCTCCCCCGCGGGGGGACAGCCTGCCATCTCCAACTGGGAGGACTGGGAGGTCTCGCTCTCGTCTGGGGACCCGGCGTTGCAACTTGCTGCGGCGACTCGGGCTGCCGATGTCATCGCCGTGAGAGGCATGACCGTGTAGACGTGGTGTAGAACCGCGCAGTGGTACAGAGACCCGGGGGCCCAAACACATTTGCTATTAAAGCTTTTTTTTCTCTCTCTCTCTCTCTCTCTCTCTCGAGACATGTACCTTAATCAATTTAAACTTTTTCAATGCTAACTTAAATAACTGCGTGTGGGAAAATCTGAAGTTAAACATTCTGACAATGGCGGCCCATGCTGGGTATGTGCTGCTACGAATGTGTCGCTTTCGAACAGCAAAAAAAAAGAAATTTCGGCAAAATATTTTCTGTAACGGGCATAATCGACTCTCAATTACGAATGTTCCGATTACTTTGATTAAACCTACATTCTAACACCATGTCTACACGTCTTGTGAAGTCGGTAAATGTGATCACTTTGCCTTAAGAAACACGAAAGCTCATTCGAAGGTAGTACATGTCTCATAAATTATAGTTTCCTAACAATACACTAGAAGGAAAACTGGCGCTAGTGTCTATGAGAGCTGCAACGCATGACGCTTCAGCCAGCATGTGAATTATGGGAGGGTACTACACGGATTTGTCTAAGCTTCATTCTTTCGGCTCCGTTTGGCTCCGTGTGGCCTGCAGCCGCTTTGTTGCAAGGCGAAGTTCAGCAAAAGTTCAGTAGTTTCACTTCACCACCTTGACCGTTCTAGCTAGGCGCACCAATTCAAATGGGTTAACGAAATTCATAACGATCCATTTCTTCACCTGAAACAAAAGCCAGACACAACAATAAACAAAGCCACAAGTGCGTTCGAACCAGCAAGCACGAATATTAGGCAAATCAATCATTCCCACGGTCGTTGAACGATCGCAGGGCCCGAGTTCCCTCTGGTAAATATTGTAGGAAACTCTATGTCGTATATTACCACTGATCTGCACTAGGGCAGCCCCTAGTGTAGATCAGTGTATATTACTAGTTGAGGAGACGAAAACACAGCGTGTCACTAAGCCACTCCAAGGCTAAATTATTATTAGCTCAATTACATCGTCAGGCGGCAAATACCTGCACTTTGAACAGCAAAGTTGTTTAGCAAATCGTTCCTTGTGAGTCGATCGCAGAAAACTATCATCATCTTAACGGGGATCTGCCACTGTGTGGCTACCTGAGAACGAGCACGGAGAGAGAGACAGAAAGAAAGAAAGAAAGAAAGAAAGAAAGAAAGAGAGAAACAAACAGAGAGACGGAAAGAAAGATGTGAAGGAAGAGGACGAGAAAAATTTCTGCCGAAAACGAAAGCTTCACGAGGTGAGATTCGAACCCGCGTACCCCCGATCCGAAGGCGAGCGTTCTATCCACTCGGCTATCCGGCACGCTAGCAGAGCATAGCCTAGCCTTGTATAATGTAGTGTAGCAAGGGGGTAGGAAAGAGAAGTCAGCGTGAGGAGGGGAGATGTGATGGTGAGGAGGAGGGAAAGGAGGATGGGAGAGTGTAACGCGTAGCACAAAATGAGAAAGAGAGAATTAGAGAGAAAGAAATGCAGAAGAAAAAAGAAAATGAGAGAACATCAACGAAAGAGAGAGAAAGAAGTAGAGAGAGAGAAAAAAGAAGATAGAAAGAAAGAGGAAGCAAGCATCACGACGTTTAGCGACCAGACGCCACACCACCTGGCCAAGCCGCGTATACGCAGTAGCTAAGCCACGTCTACAGATGGAGACATCGCGCGCAACCTCGCTCTATAGTGCATAGCACTGGCTACGTACTCCCGAAAAGGAAGCCGCGCATCTCGAAGCTAGAGGCGTCGGTCGACGGGGAGTACGAGTGGCGACGGGCCCGTCCTTCGCTGTGGCAAGCGTTGCGCGACTTAGTGTAAACTGCCCGCAGTTTTTTCACTTGAAGTGCTTTAATTGGCGTAAGTGCTTCTTTTTTGATTTTCGCTTTGAACATACCTTAATGTAGGTGGTGTAGTTCATTATCAGCATCTACAACACATAATTTATGAACCTCGCTGTTGCGATACCTAAATTTTATTGTTCGCATTGTTGATAGTTATCCCAAGGCAAATTCACCAGTCGCCATAGTGGTCTGATTCGCTGTCGATATGTTTTTGTTGTTGTACCCTCTGCCACATGGCTCACACCCACTCTGGGGGACTGGCCAAGAATTCGTAATATGAAATTTTTTTAGATCTCTCACTTCAGCTTCTTTTTATTTATTTGTTTATTGAAAATACCTCAAGGACCCTGTACACAGGGTTTTACATGAGGGGTGGGAGAAACAAACAAGTTAGTTCATATTTACAAAGTGTGACTCAACGGAATTCTTGAAATTGGCATGATTGACGTGAAGGACGATGTCTGCGGGAAGATTGTTCCAGTCGATGGCAGTCTTGACAAAAAATGATTGCAGATGCGTGGCGGTGCGGGCACGGGGAGGGTATACGGCTTTATCATGGCTGATGCGTTGAGAGATGCGATGAGCTGGATTGATGGGAGAACAGTTACGCAAAACATGAAAAAACTTATGATAGAGTGAAAGCCTTGCAATTTTGCGGCGCATCTGAAGACTAGGCAGGCCTGCTTTTTTCTTTAGGTTAGTTACATTAGTAGTGTAAGAGTAATCAGAATAAATAAATCTAACTGCGTGGTTTTGTATTGATTCTATTAGATCGGTTAGAAAGCGTTCAGGGGGATCCCACGTTTAGCTACTTCTTCCGAGTCTTCAATTTTGTATGCTTTCACTTTATTAAGCCCTAAAATCTTGTGTGCAGCGGGGTTGGTATGGGTACCAGGTAATCGTGGCATATTTCTAAACGAGATGGCTGATGCTTTTGCGCGGTGGACTCTAGATGGTCATGTAATGACCATTGTGCCTGATACAGCTTTTATTACTGAATCCAGATTCCGCAAATATTCCTTACTTCAAGATCCCATGAAAATTAAATTACTAGTTTAAGAATATGGTCATCTTTCTCTTGCTTCGGATAATAAATGGCGTCTCACGCGTAAATTGGAACTGTCTTTTACAAAATTTCGATGCGGTATACCTCCTCCTAATTTTTATGTACACAGGACTGGTCTGGTGCCATCTCCTCTATGCTTTTATTGCCAAGAACCCGACAACATCGAACACTTTTTACTAGCTTGCCGTCTTTTCACTAGCCACAGGAAATGCTATTTCGAAATGTTATTTGAAATGTTATTCAGAAACTTAAGAATTACTCCTAACTCAGAAAGTATTATTTCTCTTGGGGCATCTTCTCTGGCCCACAGCAACAGGAACGTCGACTTACGCATGCGAATTTCTTAAGGACACAAGAAGAATCCCTTGTAAATTATTCCCAGTCAAATTTTGGTACATCGGACTTCCTCTCGCTAATTGACTGTATTCAATATTATTGGTATATTTCTATTTTGATTAGTGCATGTACTAATAATTCTTCGATTTTTCTACATACCCTAGACGACCGATTAGTTCCTTTTCCATCGCCTAAATTCCAAATTTCCCCGCTTATATTAACCGCTCGTTTCATGGTTAATCCCCGGTAGTGGGCAAAAGCCAAGAATCAAGGGGCAAGTAAGCAAGCAAGCATTACCCCATCTTCAGAAAGGAAACAAGAAGAAGAGGAGAAGGATTGCGATGGCAAGCTATCCAAAGGCAGGCGAGTTTGATGCGCCAGCGTACGATTCGCGACGAGGTAGGTCGACTCCACGCTATGGCCTGCAATCGAACTCTCCGCGGGCACCGACTAGGCTTGCACCACCGAGGATTCGACCATCACGGCCCAAGACACTCACACACGCAGCAGGCATTTCATTTGCCCATCAGCAAGGACAGGGGCCCTGGCAGAACCACGGAAAACTAGCCGCTTCATACGGACGCCCGTTGCGATCCCCAAGGACTGGATCCCCTTACGGGAGAGGTTATAACAATGCTTCTCCTATGAAAGACAACGTGATCTCCACAGACATGAGCAACGAAAGCCGAGACAAAACGGGCACACGGTATGCACTAGTATTTGTTTTGGCATTGCGATACGTCCCAATCAGAAAACCTTTTTCTTCGTCTACTTCATATATACTAAATGAGCTAATCGCCGTTAAGAAGCTTCGACGACAATAAACTCTTTGCAGTTCTACAAGCATGCATTAAGGAATACGCAGTCTTCCAGGTTAGATAGAATAAAAAAAGCCTTTGAAAAGATTTTCAAAGTATTCATTACGAGGACAGATTTTTGCTTCTGACGTGAGGCCTTGTTTGCATGCACGCGCTCTACGGGTCGGTTGTCCTTTGAAGTAACACACTTCTAGAAAGCGCTGATCACCAGAACTTTTATGCTTTTAGATCCTGTGAAAGCCTGCATATATGCATGTTTTCAGATATTCCTAAGTGTTTAATGTTTTTTAACCGACATGGCTTAACGTGCTGTAGCATTCTTGGTCTTTTTAGAATGGGCTGCAGAAGCCTTGTCTTTACTCGCGAACTTCTTCGCAACACCTAAGGGCTTCGGAATAGTGCTTACATTTGATAACAAGGTAGAACTTGCCGCGTGTGAAGCAGGGGGGCACTTGTTTCTGATACCAGAAAACGGATGAAAAGAGTGTTAAGAGTCACTGCCTTGAGTCGGTACACTGAGAATTATGTCTTCAAACAATGCAGCATGCTTTCTATAATGATGCGCTTCGCCTCAGCATGGCATGTTTGCATAGTTCATTGATGTCAGCAAAGAGAGCCTACCTAAGTCGTGCGTAAGGGCTTCTCGTAAGACAATGAATCAACATGTACATTTTGCTTCACACTTAGTCCAGAGTTAGAAAGATTTAATGGTAAAATAACATATGTGCTTCCGCGCAAGGCATGTGCGTTCTACAGGTGCAACACCGGGGATCTCAACAGGAACACTTGTGCACACGCCCCGTCGGTGCACATCACACCTTACGTGCTAATGGGCCTTAGCGGGTGGAGCATCTTATTAACGCGAAAGCCTCGGATACCTCGTGAAACGCGAAATCTTACGTCGGCGTCCCGCGTCGGCGTTTCGCGTCTGCGGCGTCGGGCACGAGTGATGCAAAAAATCATCACGTATATGACGTCACCATATGACGTCATCATGACTTCACAGATCGCCAATATTTGTGGCGTCATCATGGGGTCACAAATTTTGGCGTGACTTCACGTGACCTGACGTGAAGTCACATGATGTCATTATCACATGAGACCAGGGGCGTAGCCAGGGGGGGGGGGGGGGTTGGGGGGGTTCAAACCGCTCCCGAAATTTTCCAGTTTTGCTTGCGTATATATACACGCGCACATACAAACGCACGCACGAACATACAATAAGTATGGTTGAACCCACCCCCCCCCCCCCCCCGAAAAAAATTTCTGGCTACGCCCCTGCATGACACGGTAGCTTGGTCAAAAGTGGGCAGATCACGGAAGCAGTGCGAAACCAGGTGAGGTTCCTCCGATCCTGGAGGCAATGCAAAACCACGCTAGGTGCACAAAGCCTTCGGAGGGTGACGGGGCACGATCCGTACATCGACTGAGAAGGAAAAATAAGGCATCTTCGCCCTAGCGGTGCCAAGCCTGAAGGAAGTGCCGAGCTGGGCAGCCTTCTTTGTTAAGCTTCGGTTTTCTCTTTTTTTCCTCTCTTTTTTTTATCTTTGCCAGTTTTTCTGTTTTGTTTTCTCACTTTATTTCTATTTTATTTCTAATTTTCTTCCTATCTTCTCCCTCTATTTCTTCTCTCTTTCTATTTCTCGCTTGCTTCTTCAATTTTTTCTATTTTTATACGTGGTTTTGCCTGCGTTACGCCAAGTGACGACAGCATACGATAGCCCGGGTCATTAAAGTGCTCCGTACTTAATATCATCATCAAGGCACTCGACGTAGAAGAAGAGGACGACTTCTCCTTGGCGCGAGCGCGCGCTCATTTTGCTGCAGATGGCCACTCAGTACGTCTTTTTGCCTGTGTTGTGCCAAGCGATAACAGCATACGACAGCATACGACAGCCAGGGCCCCTAAAGTGTTCCGCACTTAATTTCGACTTCAAAAGTCGTCTAAGGTGAATGCGTAAGGGACCCTGTGAGTTTATTATGCTTACTAATTTGCTTACACATAATGACGTCACGGCAGAGGAGGCTACATCATCACCTTCTCCTTCAGCCCCACCTATGTCTACTGCAGGGCGAAGGCTTTTGGGAACGATATCCAATTTACACTTTCGTGTGCAAACGTATTTCCTTGCGTACCGGCGAGCGTAATTTCATCATCCTCCTAATTCGCTGCCGACCTTGGCTGCTCTTCCAGTCTCGCCGTATTCATTCTTTTGCTCCAACTCATTAATGGTTATCGGTCCTACGCATGGCGTGGTTAGCGCAGTTCCATTATAATGAAATAGTGTTAAGGATCTCATGTCGCAGAATATCAACCATCCTCGTCGGTGGCTGCGGTGGCGTTGGCCGGGAGCGAAAAATTCCGACGGATGCAGAGAGCATGAACTGGCCAAATAATGCTCGGATTGACGCCGGGTTTCTCTGGGGAGCTCCAGCAAATAATTGAGCACAAAAGAAAATAGGGTACATTTTTGTCGTGGTGGGAATAGAGTCTAAGCCTTTTGAGAGCGAGAGGAGCTTACTACACAGGCGGCCAGGGCTGCTCTCTAATTCTTGCGAAACGAAAGGCACGAAAGTACATAGCGTCTTCTAACCATGAGGCTTGAGATGGAAGCGCCGTCACTTCAAGCGACATACGCAAGCAGTGGAAACTGCGTTTACGTGCGTTACGGCGAGATGACGTCATCCTACCAGAATTTTGCTCTAAGAAGCCAATGCTGTAGAATATCCACTGATATCGTCGTCGGCGATCACGTTTGCCCGTTCCACCCTTAAAGACTAAGCTAAACTGTCCTCCAATTTTAACAGCAAAGCTGTTAAGCACATCGTTCCTTGTGAGTCGGTCGCAGAAAACTACCATCTTAACGGGCATGTGCCACTGTGCGGCTAGCTGAACGAGTACAGAGAGAGAGAGAAAGAAAGAAAGAAAGATAGCGACGGAAAGAAAGATGTAAAAAAAGAGAAAGAGAAAAACGCTTGTCGAACAAAAAATCTTCACGAGGCGGGATTTGAACCCCCGTACCCTCGATCCGAAGGCGAGCGTCCTATCTACTCAGCTATCTAGGCACGCTAGCAGAGCATCGCATAGCCTTGTATAGTATAGTGTAGCGAGGGGGTGGGAAAGGGAAGTGAGCGTGAAGCGGAGAAATGTGATGGATAGGAGCGAAAGAGAAGGGCAGAGGGTAAAGCGTAGCACAGAAAGAGTGAGAAAGAGAGAAATAGAGAGAACGAAATGCAGAATGGAAATGTCACGCCTGTCATTTTGCGGTATATTGCAGGCAGCATGGTGCTCGAAGTTTTCACGATTTTGTTTGTGGTCCCCATATGTTAGTAATGGTGACTTCCAAATGTCGTATATATTTCCCTTTAGGGACAGCGTTAGGTTGCCTGTCATAACTTCAGAATACTGTCGCTTGACTTCCAGCTCCTCGCACACGCCTCTGCGGACACTTGCCAACGCTTCCGAGAGCTAGATATCCTCGAGCACTTGTTCCTGCTGTGTAGTGCTTTTGAAGCAACGCGCAAGTAACCACCCACATGCTACCGCGGACGCGGGCTGCTGTCCGACATCGAGGTGATCCTATGGCCACGCGGCCAGGGAGGCTACTCAGACCCATGCGCGAATTCCTCGATCAGATCGGCATTGCCTGTCAGGTGATCTCCGTGATATAAATGTACCGGTGTGCGTGTGGCCAGGTGACAAAGTCTTTCGAGGAGGCCACTTAAAACGAGAACCATGAAACATTACGCCCTTCCGTTTACAGATGCAAATAGTCACCCTGTATTCTCTCCCAATGTCCTTGGCCTTTCCTTCCCCTTCATCCATGGTTGACCACCGTTGATCTGTCAGCTCCTCGAGCTAGACCGCTTCAGTACGGCCATCAGTACACATCTTCCTTTTCCTTCGTTAGCTTATCCTTGCCCAAATAACCTACTTGCTACTAATGTTACTCCAGCTCATTCTTAAGCTTCGGTGAGTTCACTTTTCATGAGTAGCATTGTCTGCTAGGTGTTGACCTAAATAGAGAGGTGCAGAGATTCTAAAGACTACTTGGTTGTCGTGTACTCCTGCGGGCTGTGGTGGACGTACTCTGTACGTAGGGTCAAAGTGTGTTCGGTTCGTCAGAAAATGCTTGCCTTTTAAAACTTCGTGGTACATCCCAATCGCACCTCACCGAAAAACTTCACAGGACATTGCTCGATAAGCTGTTTGATTGCACAACCCTCCGGCAACGTCATTCTCATCACCACCCATAAGCACACGTATTTACAATTTGCAGCACCAAAACATGTGTAGCGATTGAACTTGATATGTGCTGAGACGGTGCTGGCGATTCCGGGTATTGGTTTCGCATAATAGCTTGTGTCGAAAGTAAAAGGCACAATGAGGCAAAGCGAAAGATGATGCGAAACTAGAGTCGATCATGGCACCGCCGTTCATCAGTAACTTCCATGCGCTCTGCTGTTTATTATACCTTCCTTACATATTAGGCGCAGTAAAGCTTTGTTGCCCTTTATTGGCACATTTTCGCATCAGATTTTTGGTATCGCACTCTCTCATTGGCTGCTGAGCGAATGCGCACTCGCCCAGTAACCAATGGGCGATGGCTGTGGTCAAACTAGTGACCAATAAATACTTAGGTGGCGCGCCATTTTTTTTTCAGTTTCTTCGAGAAGAAGGTGTCCATCTTCAGAGCCTGGCAGCTTTTCGTTATGTGGATGGCCATTTCCGGACTGACCGTCTATATTTCCAGCTACGTAGGCTTCCGTCACAGTAAGTTGCTCGAGCAGGGCGAATTGCTGTAGTAATGTTGCACACTGCATCTGTCTATCTAAACTTTTGCGTAACGTAACTTTCATGCAGTTATCACTGCTACTCAGTAGTAAGTGGACCCTTTATTAATTTGTTCCTCCGTAAGACGCCTGCTGCCACTCTTAGCAGGAACGCAGTACCTTTCATTTGAATCATGGCTGTGTACAAGTTCGCTCTGCAAAGGCAAGAAGTATGTGACATCGTAGAGGCATAGCAGCCGTATGCTTTCGTGTGCTGAGGCAAGCGACAACTACCGGGGCTGCATTTTGAAGCCTGCATTCCTTCGATGTATTCTCTTTCAAGCGATATGCTTTCAACGCGGTAAGGTTGGCTATTTCCGCGTACCGTAGTTATGTTAAATTTAAAGGTTATTACGCATAGCTCAGGCTGGATTCTATTTCGTTCTTCAAGTGGTATTATGGCATATGCTTCACAGTAACAGCCTGGAGTCGGGGAATTTGAGTGAAAACACATGTTTATAAGCTTTTCGGATCCTTCCAGATAGAGCTTACTCTTTCAAGGCGCATTCAGTTATAGATATTATTTCACTGCGTACTAATGACGTCCCATTTTTTTTTTCATAGAAACCTTAATGCCGCAAAAATAACGTGCAATTCTCTATGTTTCCGCTTATACATAAGGCCATTCCACATTCTCGTTTTTACTCGCTATCTCTGTAAATGTGATGTACTCCATAGTAATATTTCCCGTATTTCAAACACGATTTCAGATTTTTTTCATCGTCTGCAAATTACCTAGCTAAAATTTATTATTTATGAGCGAAAACACCGCGAGGTTCTTTAGTAGCCATAACATTTCGTTTTGAAATACAATGCATGCTTCATTCTAAGCCTCGACAAATTTTCTTCGTTGTGTTGGTGAATACTACAAATTTTGATGACTGAACGAATACCTGACTAGTTGAGAATTCACTCGAAGTTCAGAAATCCAGGTTTCTTCCTTAAGCTACGAGGGCCAACATATTTCTTGGTACGTACAAGAAAAATATTGCATGTATTTGGGAATGGTATGAACGATTCTGCTTCAATATGATAGCATAGTTTAAACTGAACATCTATTATCTAACATAGAACCCAGCTGATCATTAGGTGACATTAGCTGAGAGTTTTTGAATGAGCATATTTCCCCTTAAGTTGTGCGTTAATATGGTTTCTTCGTTCAGAAAGAAATAGCAGATCATTGTCACCATACCTTCAATGCTTTGAGAGGATGTTTTGTCTTTTACAAACGGAGTAAATTGTAATGCATTAAATTCAGAATGCGATTGGAAAATGCGAATTGTCGTCTACCTCCCCAAAGATTCCGCGAAAAGTTTCCTCCCACTATTTTACATCATTAGAACATTGGATTACGTATTCACTGCATAATGTATACGAGTGCATATCGATGCTTTTCAATGCGACGACCCTGTTAATTTCTAGTGCTATTCACATGATCATAGGAATGGTAATGAAAACACGAGAAAGTATGATCGTATAGAATTAAACGCCACTTGCGCGAAACCATATCCTCAAATAATCGTTCATAAGCGTATGTCGATGTAGCTGTCTAACATTACGCTTTTTCATCTTCTTGTAAGAACGACAATTATCGTCTCACATGTGCCAGATTGTCCGTTTCTCCCAACTGCTGTCGAAAGATCGCCATGCGCAGTAGGCACACGGTGATGGTAAACTCTACAGTGTCGCTAGGGCCGCATAAAGTCTACTGTTTCAAAAGGTATGAACGAACCACTCAAGTGTTCAGAACCGCGTCGTGAAACACGTGTGGCGTGCGCTTCACCCGAAATTTAATGCATCTCAAGTTCTTCCAATCTGACACTCGGTTAGACATTGAACGTATGGAGCATAGTTGTGAATTAGATTATTGCCGTCGATTATAATTGTCTTTTTAAGATGACGACTGATTTATTCAACAATTCAATCGCACGCATCAATAAAGATTTCTGCAAAATATAGTTACCGGTCCCGCAAACACTTAAAAGACAAACTGCAGTTACTTGTACAAAATGGTGCAACGTAAGCGTTACTGTTACACTGTTTCATGAAAGTATAATAATATTATGCCAGTGAAGTGTAGTAGCTTTCAAATATTGTTGAATGTCTCGAAATATCTAACAGGGAAGAAGATTTGACAATGCTTCATAGAGAATGTCATTATTGACGTGCGGCTCTTTTTTACAATTATGAATTGGTACCCATGCAGCGTACGCCCTGTATTCATACCAGCAATAATATAAATAAAATTTCTACGAGCGATAAAGGTAGCCGGCATTGGAGATCAATATGAAGAGCATGATGCGTACTCATGTGTAAAAAGGCAATCACATGTTACGTTTTCTATTTTTTTTATTCCAGTCTTGAAGTCGCACGCTGAAGGTAAGGAAGAGTGTGTCACCT
This sequence comes from Rhipicephalus sanguineus, assembly GCF_013339695.2. NCBI lineage: Eukaryota > Metazoa > Arthropoda > Arachnida > Ixodida > Ixodidae > Rhipicephalus > Rhipicephalus sanguineus. Next base: position 74,506,281 of record NC_051185.1, read on the forward strand.
CAATATATTATCAATGAAAATAAGTGCAAAATATTCTGGTACATCCCACGTATTGTAACAGTCGGTATTATACGAAGAAGTCTGCGGGGAGCCGGCTATGCAGTAATGTTTTATCGTTGAGCGAAGCTTCTGGAGGCGCTCTAATGTTATTGGGTAATATAGAAGTATGCGAGATTTGAGGATAGCATGCACGTCGACTACGCAGTGGCGGCTAAAGGCATTGTGCGGCGCAGCATCGGCATTCACGTACCACTGCCTGTTTCAATTATATGGGATAGAGTTGAATGCTTCGGCGCTCTCTCGGTCATGCGGGGTTGCGTAAAGTTAGACTATAAAGTGCGGCAGAGGCATATAAATACATATCGAATATTTATTGGATTATTTTAGGAGAAAACAGTCATCGTTAAGCGAAAATAAGCAGCATTTAGCTACCATTAAGTCTAGCCTAGCATTAGCCAAAGTCAGCGGTAATTAGTCAACATTACTCAGTGTTAGCTAACGGTTAGCTTGCATTGGCTGAGAGTTGCCTAATTCGGGCTCGTTTTCTTTCTTTTTTTTCTTGTGAGTGAATGTGGTGCATACCACGGCATTTACTTCACAACATTCATGTTACGTCATCCATGCTTTCAAGTTAACAAAAACAAGCGCAATTGTTATAATTCTTAAGCAAAAGCCTTATATGTCTAATGAGTTGCGAAGTTTTCGAGATTTGGCGAGACCTGACGATACTGCGCGAGACCGGCGTCGGGGCCAACACGAATGATGCAAAAAAACTAAGAAAAGTCGATAAAAACTCACGTGATACGCAAGTGAATGTGTGTGTGTATGCAGTCGTCGTACCAAAAGTTACACGACCTCGATTTAAATTGGCCCCACCAACGATGTCACACATCTCCAGAATTTGTGACGTCCTCGCATGAGATCATAGCTTGGTCAAATGCGGGCCGATCACAGAGGCTACGCAAAACCATGTGAGATGCAGAAAACTTGCAATGCCTCAGATTCCAGAGGCAGTGCAAGATCATATGAAGTGCAGCAAGCTTTTAGGGTTTTGGATCAATACAATACTCAGATGGAATTAAGGAAATAGAAAAAGAAGATGATGGATTTCGTCTCCCAGTCGTCTTCAAGTTCGCAAACCACACAGCACCAAATTTTCGACAACAATGCGCCGCTTCATTAACTACACGGTTGTAACATAACAAAATTGTACCAACGTCTGAAGAAATGAAATTTGACTTGGGGTGTGAACAAACAGATGAGAATGCACATATTTATTCAATGTACAAAGGCGAACCTTCTCTTATTGAACTAAAAAAATTCAGGCTTATAAGGTAGGCATGTTTCTGTAAGGCACGCTTGTTTTTGGACCTGAAGAGTGTATGATGAGAGGCTCATATTTTACGCGTCTTATTCGCTAAATGTCGATAATTTGTGATTTCGCGTATCTCTTGCGATCAGACATAAGTCATTGATGTCCGAGACTGAATTCTGGCTTATTCAGTAAGCAGAAGGTACAGTACTTGATGGCGAAATTTCAAACTTACTATTTCAACCTATCGCGTTGTTTTATATTGCAGCAGCAACAACCACCTCACGCAGCGCGGAAACTACACCATTGTCCAGACGTAAGTTGTCGTATGATCGCTCTCGCGACACATCGCAGATGCAACCATTATGCTGCTGTACTGAAAAGCCAGGATGTATCAGATATCTCTCCACGAGCATCGGCGTGTTCCAGTGTTTATAGCCTCTAGTTTAGATGTGACCTTTACTGAAATTCTGCACGGGATGCATATTGCCACGTACCCTTCCTTTTGTATTTTTATGCAACCGGTCCTTTACACGCGTTAGCACTAGCTTGCGCAAGCCGCGCCTGAATGTATAGAACCTTCTAGATTATTTTAGAGTCTTCCGATAAGCTTGAGCGCGCAACGCGAACAGTAGAGTTTATTCTGGAACTAACCCGGCCAACAACGATAACGCAGGAATCTTCACTAAGGTGCGTATTTGGGCCGGTTGGTACATGTTCAACGATACGAGAAACAGCGCGAAACACGGGACAGTGAAAGAGACGGAGCAAGCACTGTCTTACAACCAAAGCTTGGTTGTAAGACAGCGCTTGGTCCGTCTCTTTCACTGTCCCGTGTTTTGCGCTGTTTCTCGTATCGTTGAACAGGAAGCTTCGCTTAGTTTCTACAGCGCGACTGGACGCGGACGGAGAAAGAACACGCAAACACACACACAGCGCTGACTTTCAACTGGAATGTTTATTTTTCATATGCACGTGACGCTTATATAGACACACGCGAGCAGGTGCACACAAAACAAGAAACAAAAGCAGGACACAAACGCGCATGTTCTGCCGCAATCACAACCAGTTGCCACCAACCTAGAGTGAAATATGAAAAATAAACATTCCAGTTGAAAGTCAGCGCTGTGTGTGTGTTTGCGTGTTCTTTCTCCGTCCGCGTCCAGTCGCGCTGTAGAAACTAAGCATGAACAACCAACTAGCCCGCCAACGCACTTTAGGAAGCTTCGATTGCACAGGTATAAAATGGTGGCGTGCTTAACTCTTGATCAGATTACTCGACGATTGACTACTGTTCGCGCCGTTATCTGTGTACAGCGTGAATTGCTTGTACTTTGGCCTTTAATTTTGTGGGCGCAAGTTCACCCAAATAAAGATTTCCGTGTTTCCGAGTCCTGTTGGTGCCTTCTTCATCGTCACGGCCACTTGACAATGTATTCAACTTCTTTTGAACTTCTTGCACCTGTAAAGTACAGGAGACAATGTACAGCAGTGGCAAGTTCTTCAGTTTTCCAAGGGAGCCCCGATGAACTTCATAGAGCGAGGCTGCTACATTATCATAAGTGCTTACGACGAACCAAGTGACACTGCTCCTTGGTGAAAAATTATTCCATTTCAAGCATTTGGGAAACTAACCAAATAATATTTTGCGAAAATAATTTAACTTTGCAAGGAGCACGCACGTGAAAAAAATCCAAGCTTTGTCCCTACCCCAATGGCGAAGCAAAATTTAAGGACACCAAATTACTGGAATGCTCTAAGCAATGAAGGTGGTATTTTTTTTCGTAGTTTAATTTAATGAGGATGGCATACTAATTAGAAAGGAAAACCTGATGTCATGCAAGTAGATATCAATCAGGTGATCTTAGTCGATCATAGAGGGGACCGTGTCATTATCTAGTACTATAAAAGCATCAGCGTTTCGGGTGAAACGTTTTTTACATATAGGCTGTATGCGGCTAGGGCATGTCCCTTGCCCGGCGGCAAAAAACGTTTTGTGCCACAGAAATAGGGAAACCCCACTACTCACCATTGGTCCAAAAAATTGAAGAAATCGTCAGCGGCCAGAACTGTTCGTCCACGCAAATTGGGCGAAACTCATTACTCACCACTGGTCGAATAAACTTCTAGGGAGCAGATATTCGGCCAATACTATTGAAGATAGTGCACGAAGCACCAAATTCATGCAGCAACGAAGACGAGATGCTTGTCAGAAAAAAAGTCACAGTTTCGCCGCAAGGGCGAAGCAATGAATGCGATAGCAAGGAACTAATGCTATACGAAGTGAGGCTCGCCAATGGATACTCTCAGTTTGAACAGCGCTTCTGTTGCAAAGGCGGCCGAAGCAGCGAAGGAAACTAGCGTGCTTCAAGTGTCGAGCTGTGACACTTGATAGTTCGCGCTCATCTTCTGTTTGTTCGTTTGGCGGCGTCCCTGAGCTCGAGTGACATTCGTACGCGCCGTAACATGAGCGCGGACATAACGGTGAAAGCGTGAAACATTCCTCTACCCCTCGCCACGAGAAAACCGCGCGAGCAGACAGCGGAAGGGCAAGCTTCTCCCATGCGCAAATATAAGAAGCGAGCGAGCTCGCCGACGACTTTTAAATGCGCCCGTCGGTCTCCTAGCGCCACCTCGCTGGTAATGAAGAAACGCTTACTATCGCCTCCTGTCTCTGAGTCCGTCCAGCGCTAAATGGTGTGTATATAACGCTCGCCGTTAGCTACATGGAGGATCTGCGTTTCGTGGCGTAGTGGATAGCGCCGCTCGCTGCGGAACAAGAGGTCCCTGGTTCGATTCCGCGCTTCGGAAGCATTTTTCTGAGTTCTTTTTCTTTGGGGCCTTTATATATATATACATACGTATACATATACGGTGCATGACGGCGGCGACGGCGACGGCAAAATCCAGCCGAGACTGTCCATATAATTGCTATCGCAATTATTTGTCACATTTCTTGCTGGGGTCGAAATGGGCTCCAACATGGGCGCCTATAGGCAAGCGATCACGCCAGTGGACAAAAACAAACTGATTTGTTCTCCAGGCTGTGTAGCTGGGGGAGCTTGAGCGCAACGCACGTGCCCGGCCATGTAATAATAATATCGAAGAATACAACGGAGACACAGTAGCTTCTATAACTCGATTATTCAGCGAACGTTTCATATCTTATGCGATGCTTATTCACTTCCCATGAAATCATCAATGGCGCGTTGCGACTCCAGGAACCACAGTACCTTAGCTGCTAAGGCGCTAAGCCACCTAACATTGCGGAGAGTCGGGCTCTCGACTACGCTCGCGGAGTTCGACTCTAAGAACAATCGCAGAGGCATGCCCTATGCGCATCGTGATCTCCGAAATTTCGACATTATTGAACGTTCCAGATGAATGATCTTCGTATATCACTGTGCAATTTCTGAAGGTTCAAATAAAATGTTGCATCAGATTCGAAAAGCCTACGAATAAATGCGAAGCGCATGTTTGCGTAAGCGAAATCCAGCTGAAACACATGGGCTGTACAAGGGCACAAAGTTTGTCCTCGATACAAATGCACCAGTTTCTGCTGCTCCTATGCGTCCTCGCTTACGTCGCCGCAGGTACAGCTGCCTTGTTTCCAAGGGCACATCGGCAGCGCTCAGCAGCTAGCAACATTCTCTGAAGGGCGCGCACCCACAGCATGTATGAGTATCGCCATCTGGAGTAACTGCTCTCATCGTAGCTGTACATAAAAATTACACCATCTCCCGCTAAAGGGGACCATGAGGCGATGCGAAGCCGGAGCACTTGCACGATCGCATTCCGTTGGCGTTCGTTGGGCATGCTCCGACGCGTCGTGGAACGCGAAGAGGGACGCTACGCGCGTCGTATCTTCCATCTAGCCTGGCCGTTAATTCTCACAGGGCGAGCGGGGAACGCGGTCGACAGGCGGGCGAGAGGGGGGCAGCGTAGGAGAGGAGAGAGAAGGGGAGGGGACGCGCATGCGCTCGAGCACATCGCGGCGTTGCGCAGGAGAGAATTTCGGCATGTCTAGCCCGCGTTTCAGAGGAAGAGTGGAAAGGGGGAGGGGAGGGGAAGTGGAGAGGGGGAGGGAAAGTGGAGAGTGGAAGGGGAGAGGGGAAACGGGGAGGAGGTGTGTGGAGAGGGTGTGTGCATGCGCAGTAAGGGTGGTCACGCCGCACACCACCACCACCACCACCGGATTGAGCTCCACCTTAAGATACTTCGCATCTAAAAACAAAACAGTACCTCTGTATGCATCCTTAGTGTAGAGGATATCGATCAAAGCAGTAATATTATTCGAAGTATACCTGCGTTGCTTCTAAAGTTGTTCTCCCGCTCGATATGTCTCACATGCAAAGTCGAGTTTAGTGTGACATGTTACACAAGGTAGACTCATTGTAGGCAATATGGTAACCCGGTTGACAGAGTGAAAGTGAAGTGAGCCGATCCGATTACAGTATAATATAATACCAGCTGGAGTAATGTGGCGAAGGAATGCCAAGACATTTAACGTATTTCGGTTGCTGCACGTAGGCATCAGCCTTGAAACCTCGAAGCGTGCGCGGGCGTCCCTCGTTGCAACTATTCATGCAACCATTCGCATTACGTAGGTGTCAAATATGCTTAAGTATGTACAAGTTTGTTCGATTTTTCTGTCTTTTCGTGTTTGTGTTCCAGGATTTTACGTTTGCAAGGAGCACATTTTAGCGTCACTCATTCGCCCATCGGACGTGTGGCAACGATTACACAGACTTCCACTAGTCTCGCCTGTATGGCGTCCCCATTGGCATCAGTTAAAAAGCGCAGAAAGCAATCCGCAAGGAGTTTCGCCGCTCTGCGGAGGTTAGCTGTGATCGATGAGCAGGCATTACACTTAGCGCAGCGGTCTTGTGGTATAGCGGGGAAATGGGCGATGAGAGGCCCCACTGTGGTGCGTTGAAAGCCGAAGCAGCTAGCGGATTTACGCAGCGGCTTTGACTAGCACTCGTTTGCTCCTTCTAGTGGAACACGGCCAGCGTCGATTTGGTTTAGGGAACGCAAATTGGAGGCCTCTTTGCAAACTCGTGCATGTCGTTTCAAGCGATGCTTGTATTGCCTCACAAATTGGCGTCGTAGGTGAGTGTGACCACAAAAGGAAACGAAAAACAAAAAGAAAAACGGCGCCCGCGGGCGTACAGAAATGAGGGTGTACAAAAATCAGCCCTTCGAAGGTGCGTCAATCAGATGCGTATTTGTAGGCGCCGTTTTCCGATAAATTATGCCCTCTCGATCGTGGGCTTGATGGCGATCAGTCGTATCTGATAAGCCATTCTGATTTTTTATCGGCGTTATCGAGGGGACTTGTCATTTTACGTTGATTGTACCCTGGACGTGAACGCGTGGGGGTTCTTGTTGCCTGTAGCAACTGTAGTGTTGCGGTACTAAACATGTGGATGACGGTCAAATTGTCGCCATGGAGGAAGAGGAGACAGTTAGGAAGGACCATTGCACAATGCGATAGAAATAAATCAAAAGAGAAAGAAGAAAGAGAGAGAGAGAGAAAGATGGAAAAGGTTGTACGTCAGGCACGCAGACGCGAAGCTTCGCTTGCTCCCATTTTTCCGATAGGGCAAGGGCTCATGTATTTTTACTTTTCTTGCGACACTCTACCGGCTTCGCCCTGCGGACTTCTTGGAGAGCGAAATGTAAACCCGCTCAACTAAATGTCTTCATACTCGCGAGTGCTCATGAGCAACTGAAGGTAATAAAGAGACTGTCATGCGTCCGACTCATGTTTGTAATGGCATATGTTCAATATCATACATAATTAGAAGACATAGAGCTCAATAACGGTTAGTGCTTCGAGTCCACTCAACGAAGGCTGATGGATCGATGCCCTGCAGCTTGGAAGGGCATCAGTTCGAGTTTCACCATACCCTAAAAGCTCAACTTTCGCTACCGAACACGCTTATCACGTCTACCCTTGGACACGCTATCTGCTCCTGCTCGGAAGTTACAAGCTCACAGTGTAGAGCTTTAGGGCTACGACATGCTGCATAGGCTGTGGGTGCTATTCATTCTCCCTAGCTGTGTACTGTTCATGCATCACTATATGTACATTGCTGCGCTATCGGCGCGCTTCGCAATGCATGTCAACAGAAGCGCGTTACGTGACAAAAACAGCGGCAAGTAAGGCTGACATATACTTCACATATAATAAGACATGCCTGTTTCTCGGGTGCAACACTGCTTGCAGGTGGTTTCCTGGGCGGCCACTGCGATGAACTCACTCCATGCAGGCAACCGGCAATCTGCGTCGAGAATGCCTGCGTGTGCCAATACGGAAGCCAAGTAGTAGGCCACGTTTGCGATTCTAGTGGCGAGACGGCTTCTTCCAACGTAGGGTGGGTTATCTGATTGTCTCTACGTCCGCAAATATAAGTGCGCGCACTTCCACTGTCTTGGAAATTCTTTTGTAACGTGCTAAGTATCATACGTCCAGCCATGCTCAAAACCTGTGGAGTGCTAACCTATGCTGGCGTGTTTCAGCTTTGTGACTTCGGCAACGTAGGATCGTTGTCTTGAATCATGACAGGCCATAGCTCCTCAGAAAGTGCGGACATCTACTATGCTAATGCAAGAGGAAATATGTATGTTGTACAGAACATATGTGTTCCGGAACACATGTTTACACTTATTATATAATTACTTAAATAATGAACTTCTGCGTGGTATCAGGCACGGTCTAGTGGGGAATTTAGACAATTTATACCATCTGGAGTTCATTCACATGGTCTCAAATGTAAACGCATTTTTTTTCACAATACATTTTTTTTCTAAAAATGCCATGTCAGTAAGGCACCGGGTATTACGCGCACGAAATCTACGTCTCTGCGGATGTAGAATGCTGCAGATAAAGTGCCACTGAGAATAAAACGATGAACATTTTTATTATCAATTTCAAAACTTGTTTATATGACGATGTTGTAGAGTGTCAGTATTTATGGAATTTCCATTTTTGCAGAAAAAAATCAACGTTGTAATTTTAGATTTTAATAATCGAATTTCATTGGCGAGATCAAAACCGATCTCGCCGGGCGCATCGGAAAAGGTGGCCGCTCTGGTGCCTCACTAGAAACGTTCCCGTGACGCGGGTGCGACAAAATTTGCATGAAGGCGCATGGAAGCGCTATCTTGTCAGGCTAAAAGGCAACTTGTTTGAAATATAAAAGTGGACCGCTTATCCTTCGCGCACGATGCGCTGTGTTTATTTATTTCTTAAATTTTAAATAATCTCGAAGCACTTTTTTCTGCATCTGGCACTGTCTGGGCTAAGAAGCACTGCAGTGGCTTTAAAATGAAAGAGGGGGTAGAAATTGCGTTTTCTTTTTTTTTTTTCACTTTACGCGAAAGAAGCCGATAAGTATCAACCATCGCGAGCAACATTAAGGCTATCCATTAGTGCAAGGGAGATGACTTGCCGCATTGTAGGATGAGATACAGCCACGACGCGCCTTCGTTCAGATTCGTCGCTTACGCGTCACGTGAAGTCGCGGTCTGACGTTAGAGAGGGGACATCCTCTTCTGTGGGGCTATTTTGTCCGTGTTCTGTCACAGAACGGAAGCGGGCACTGAACGAAACGTCACGAGAGGACGAGAGGGAGCTGCACGAGATTGGTCGAGGCTCGTCTGACGGTGAAGACGTGAGAATAGTCTCAGTACGGCCACAGAACGAACGGAGGCCCCGTTCTGTCGATAGAACGAACACAAAACGGTCTCCGGACGACTTGGATTGGATCGAAACGTAAGCGCTACAGGGCCGGAGAATCGAATTAGCCTCTGCTTTGTGTCTGACTTATTCCAGTCTCGCGCCGATAGTCACCACCAAACGACTCGTCAAATTGCGACACCACCTAACGCCCACTCAAGACGTTGCAATTGCACAAATGCATTGTTTAAGTCATCGCACTCTTTAATTTGAAGCTTTGAAAAACAATACCTGCCAAGATTGATGTTCAGCTAGAATAATTCTGTATTTCTTCGTGCGTTGAAAACATATCTGAATTCCCTCAGCTCGCTTAATGGCTGTTTGCTCCCTCTCGTCCTCTCGTGACGTTTAGTTTCGTGTCCGTCTCCGTTCTGTGAGAGAACGCTTACAAAATAGTCCCCTGAGCGCCCGGCGCCCTCGGTTTCGATATCTCCATCAGAATTCGAGGGTTAGAGTTGTCCTCGCGGCTGCGTTCTTGCGTTAGCCATGTGGTGGTGTTTAACCTCTATGCCTGTGTAGGGTACCTGTTTCGCCAGTGTACCAAGCGCCTATGTTCCACCGCTGGCGTGTTGGGCTCTCACGGTTTGCGTATGAGTAGCCGACGCGGTTGTGCTTGTGAGTTACCGTCGAATGCAGAGATGTTACTTGGATCGTGCTTCAACTTGGCTTGAGGAAACCGGCCCTAAGCAAGTAGCGTACTTTAAAACGCCCAAATCGGCCTTCGCGATTCAGAGACGCTCAGGCTGACTTGCTTCGCCAAGCCAAGACCGAGATTCAGCGCAGAAGCAGGTTTGTCGTCTGGTACCGAGGTTAATGATAAAGTTGTTTGCGTAAGGCCTGCGGTACCGCAAAAGTACCTATTAGCGCAAACTGCTACAAGCATATTTCTTTTAACTTTTACTGCTAACGAGTGGCACATGACGCCTACATGACGCCTGCCGCCGCTGCGATGCGCAGTGTTGCTTGTGGAAAGCGTTCGTTGCCCGCTGGTTTCAGTGGTCGCCCAAGATCGGCACGTTTTTCCAAGTTTTCCTTTTATTGCGATACCAATCATATGGACACTCTCGGCTGATTTTTACCGTCACCGTCATGCCCCGGATATGTATATGTATGTATACATATAAAAAGGCACAAAGAAAAATAAAGCAGCAGAAAAAAAGTTCTGAAGTACCCGACCGCGGATTCGAACCAGCAACTCCTAGCTCCCCAGCGCGCTGCGTTAGACAACTCAACCACACGCCATGCCTGCGCCCACGAAATAACGGCGACTTATTTATATACACCATGTACCGCTGGTGGTAAGCAATTCTCGGACGAGCGTGAGCGTGTTTTCTATTACGCAACGCTCCTAGTTTTCTTTCAAGTTGAAAACTGCCCTTGAGACGTGCACGACAAAGTGGCCATTTACTGTAGCCACTCGTGATGCGGAAGGAAAAAAACAAAGAACATCGGGCACACGTTGCATCAGACGCCCCCGTGTGGCAGGAGACGCACGGAGTCACTCCACGCACCGCAGTTTAAAAGACGAAAAAATATCTAAGAGCGTCTGATTCTCCATTGTCGACACTTGCAGGCGCAGCGCTCCTAATTTTCTTGCAACGCGTTTCTCAAGCACACAGACGTAACAACTGTGACACTTGTTAGTTCACGCTTACCCTGTGCATGCCTGTGCGTTCTGTTAGGGCGTCTTTCTTTGTGCTTCAGCGGCGCGCTGCAAGTATCGAGCTACTTCTGGTTCTTCGTGTGATATTTCAATGTCTTGCTATCGCATTCCTTGCTTCGCCCTTGCGGCGAAACTGACTTTTTGGCTGCGCGTTCGTAGAATCGGCCGCAGAGAAGCGAAACAAGGGTTGGTTCGTGCTGTGTGATTTCATCGTCTTTCGTTGTCGAGCGCCGCTCGAGCTCGCAAGTTGGCTATACGGGGTATAAGGCGATTTTTCCAGGTACTCGCGTTTCTAATTGCCTATTAGCATGCCTGTAGCGGGCTACGTCGTAGCTATACACAAAAAAAGCAACAAGTTCAGGGAACGAAGTGCATAGAACCCCTGTCCGGGCCCATGTGGGTGTCGCCATCAGACAAAAAAAGTTAGAGAAAATAAAAAAATGCGAACGATTTGTCTGCTTTGCTTGAGCTTCTGATTATTGGTAAGGAAGGAGAGGAATGAATGACAGGATATCTAATCTGCTGGAAGCTTAGTCGAGAGCAGTGAAAATGAAAGAAGCCTGTGAGGTGCAAGATTGTGAGCCACAGCTGAAGGTGAACAAGAACAACAACAAGATTGAAAGGGTGAAGAAGGGTTCATCTGCTCCTTTCAATTAGAAAACTACAAGAGAATGCACAGAAAGCTTCGTGTTTACCGCAAAATTCGTCCTCGTCCAGGGAGTGCACCCTTATCAGCAGGACATTTTCTTTCTGAGAAATGCGCGCGGATTTCATGGTAGCCTTGCACTACATACGGGTGCGTGCAAATTTTTACATTCGAAAATGAAACAGCAGCACGGTGCGACAGAAAAGTGACAGCAAGTGACGTCCTCTGCTGAGAAAAGAGGTTCTGGAGATCACGCGACGTCCACCGCGCTACTTTTAAGCGAAATCGTTGAGATGTCAACGGGCGTTCGCGCCGAACAGTAGCATCATCGCGGGCTGCTCTCCCGAGAGACCTCAAGGCTAGCCGAAACCTCGCTTCAGTGAAAACGAGAAGAGCCTACTAATCGCTCTCGCAAAGGAGTACAAACACATCATCGAGTCGAACAACAACAACAATGAGACGACAACACGAACAAGAGCAGCAACAACAACAAAAACTAATGTCGAGTCGGTGGCGAAAAAAACAAACAAAAAGAACTTGGAAGCAAATCACCAAGCGTTACAATGCGAACCACGGTTCCCTCTGCGCAAACACCTGCACCTAAAAAAATGCTCCAATAACCTCAACCACAAATGCAACCCGAGAGCACCACAAAATTGCTAAGCTCAGCATGTGCCACATAAATGGCTTATTTTTGCGATCGTCCACATGTGTTGTATTTCCAACTCTTTTATAACTGCGCGGCTCACGGTCGACTGAGAAACATAGACCAGAACCTCGGTGGCTGTCTGAAATAGAGAACATGAGAACCGCAGAACCTGAGAACATGCGAGGCACAGGCTGCTCCTCTGCTGTCCTCTGTTGTCCCCGCTTTCTTTGTGAGACAGCATAGTGAGAGGTTGTCGCACGGTGTTCTTCGTGAACCTGCAGAAAGCGCAGAATTGTTCTTCCGTCGTACAAGGAAAAAAAACGTAAACTTGATTGCCGAACCAATAAGATTCGAGTCCGGCTTCTTCTTAGTGAGGTCAGGGCACCCGCCTTGTCTCGAAGCGCATTCCCTGGCACGCTGGACGACCCAGAGTTGTGCTGTCAGGTTCGAGCAGAGCAGGGAAGTCTAAAGCTTCACCGGATTTTTTTTTTCCGTCACACAGTGTGGGTCGCGGAATTTTCGGTAGGGTACACGCCTCTGAAAATCCTACACCCATGGCGCGGCAAGCAAACTCAAAAACGACCAACCGCAGCGCGACATCCGTAGGAGAGCTGACCATGTTGGAATAAAGCACGAAGTCAGTTTCGAGGTAGCTACAGAGCAGACTTGAAACTTGAACAGACTTCGAACAAGCAAGCCGCCCGAGAACGATTTATTGCGAGCGGCAAATCGGTCTTGAGATTGGCGGAGGTCAAGTACGAGCCAAGTAACATCTCTGCATTCGAGGGTTACTCTCATACTGTCGTTTCAAATGCCTATATGAGCACCCTGTATGTGCACGGCTGTTTTTGCACAATAAGGCTCGTTGCACACTGTGCCCATTGAAATGCATCAACAGCGGCTGAATATGGAGCCGGTATCCTCCAGCTTAGGAACGCAATGATTTTGCCTATGTGCTGCAATGGCATGTAGACTGAAATCATCGCCGTTTGTGCACAAGTATAAGGGGAAAATTGGATAAATAATATCGACGTATGCGCCTTCTCAACCTATTGGCACACGCGCTTTAAAACATTTGAATCTTTCATGATGCGTGCATGCATTTGTTATATTTTATGTGACTGGTCATCTTTATGCGTCCTGTTGATTCAACTTTCTTTTTCTTGTTGGTCTATCCTCACAGGGATGAGACCAGCGATTCGATGCCATCGACAGCGAAAAATATTCGAAGAGATTTTACAAAGAACCCCCGGTAGCAAGCATCCCTGGATTGATTCCCGAGTTTTCCAACACAAGTATTCAAGAAGAACAGCCGAAGCCTTTATTTACAAGATGCGGCTTCGGATTCCAAAAAGGCTAAACTAATTTAGACAACACGATTCGAATCTTCGAGATTTGGCATTTAAGATTTGGTTTATTTCACCACTTCGGTATATTTGTAACAAGGAGGAAAAAAAAACCGTACCATTTATGGTGAGCATCGCAGGTTAAAAGCTACGATACCTGCAGCTTGACTAGCCCCGCCACTCCGTCACAATGACTGCAACGTGCGGTACAGAGACAGTTTTTTTTTTTGTAGGCGAAATTTTAACTCGCAGTACAAAGTCCAGAAGCGTAAAAAACCCTTAAGATGTCGTATTCACATCAGAAAAGAAAATATTCAATCGCGCCATACTTGAAATGTAATTTGCAGGCATTACACGTAAACTGTCATCTGTTAGTTTTGGTCTGCTCCGTGCATTGGAGTGGGAATACTGTTGTCTGTTATGCAGTTTATACGCGGTGGTGGAGTGAGCCACTCAACTGTTCAACTGATTTAACAATGGGGTTGAACGTCTCAAAACCACGTCATCATTATGAGGGAATCCGTAGTGGACGGCTGCGGAAATTTCGACCAATTGGGGTTCGTTAACGTCCACTTAAATCTAGGTACACGGGCCTTAAGCATTTCGGCTTCATCAAAATGCGGCAGCCGCGGCCGGAATTCGATCCCGCGACCTTCGGGCCAGCAGTCGAACAACATAACCACTAAACCGCCATCGCGGGGTCGCTAGTGAACAGTGTCTTCACGAATGTGTAGATGAATTTAGAGGTATATGTTTGCTAATATACCTACGTGGAGACTGTTACGGGCTAGTTATGATGTAAATGTTCTTAAGAAAGAGTACCGATAAAAAATTCAATTTTTCAAATCTTAATTGCATGATTCGGCGTATCTGCATTGTATAGTATACCTGGAATGGAAAGTAATGAGTTTTTAGCGACATGTATAAGTTATGTTGTGATTTCTTAGTCCCGGTATATCCGAAATTTAGTGACATTAATGCAAATGGAGAGTAAATGCCATAAGTTCTTGCTGTTCTGCTAATATGCCTTGACTATTTCATAGGAGAACAAAGGCCACATATACTATTCATGCGACGCCCCCAACTGTGAAAAAGTCTGCTTGTTCCTTTCTACGTTTACTGAAAATGTACGTCCTGAACGAAGATTAGCCATTTTTCTGGCATTTTGAAACGTATAGCTTCTTGTGATATCAACGTGGTATACTTGGCGAGGGAGGCGCTTGTCTAGTTATCTTAGCACGTCATTTTCAACCAAGGAGTGACCAATATTTCAACTAAAGTGTGGCGAGAACGAGCTACTTACAGCGATATACTCTGCGGAAGATTACCATTTGAAGTGTATCAATGCAATGAAATTGCGCGCGACACATATGGGTATCATTTTGGATCACGTTCGATATATGGGGAAAAAAATTATAAACATGCTCCTCGCAAGTTGCGCTAATTCGTCAACTTAGCAGCAGAAGATGAAACACTTCGTCGCGAAGGAAGCGAGCCGCTGTCGTTGATTTCATTTTTTTTTTCAGAGTCGTAGTACGATGTCTCGCGCATAATGCAGAAGCGAACGTAGCTTCTCCCCAGAACTTTCCTCAGTCCGATTTTAGGCCTTTCTTTTCATTCTTCACGTTAGGGTTCTTTTTTGTGTGTGTGAACAAGTACCGCTGACATTCAGCAATACAACAGTAGTATTAAGGTGCCGACTTTCAATGGGCGTTCCGAACGCGTACTCACAGTCGAAATTGCGGCCGTAGAAGGATTATTAACATCCTGATCACGATCGTCAAGCATGATTGCGATCGCTGGCCAGCGGAAAGCTTGTGTAGAAACGATAATTCGGGAGAATACAACCAAAATTTCGCCGAGAAACGTAATCAGTCGTCCCGCTGCCGAGGGTGTCGTCAGAACTAGCACTGTCTTATTCACCTCCAATAATGTCTTACCCCTCAAAGAGACGTGCAAGCGTGCGCAATGCTCGCTCTTTGATTTCAGTTCCTAAATACTGAACTGTAAGTAAGCACTCTGACTTTCTAAGGAGAGAACGCGTGGTTTGCCCCTTCAAGTTTGCAGAGCAGATTCGTTCGCTTGCTTTTGCTGGGAAGCACAGTGAGGTGTACGTGCGTGGTTGTAATGGTATGCGAATGCCGAAGATTCGGCAGTTGACAGTCGTCCGTCCTTGCGGCCGTCATGCCCTGGCTCACATAACAGTAGGTTTGGCGCTTTGCGGGATATCATTGGCGCTTTTATTTTTATACCACGATTTCGAGTCTGATTAGCGACGGGAACATTCAACCGTCAGTGAAACCCATCAGTTTGGAAATATTTACCGCGCCTTACACTACTTTCACTGGCGACTTCTATGCGAAATTAGCAAGAAAACAGTAAGGGGAACAAGCAATCAGTAACTATGGCAAAAAGTCTGGCAATAATAGAGGAGAGAGGTTTGTGAAATAGGCAAAACGAAAACGACTCCGCATAATCGATACCACTTTCCGGAAGCCTAGTAATAGGAAGTGGGCATGGAATTTTCCTATTGGAGGAACAAGGAACGAAATAGATTTCACAATGTGCAGGCATTCAAGAGTAATACATGAAATAAAATAGAAAGCAAGATGAAAATGAGTAACCTCATTTCAGTAACCTGAGTGACGATCAGGATTAAAATTAAGCACATAATTCATCGCTAGGAACGGTAAGAAGGTAATAAGGGTAAAAAGAGCAGTAATACTTTACGTGTTTATGCGCACCGTAATACACACGTCAAGCTTATCAGGGATTTCAACTATCCATACATCTACTCATTTTCAGCGTGGGTGTATCAAACTGAATCAATGCGAAATACCTTTAGTTCTCACCTAACTATAACCTAGCGCAGCTGGTTACGGTTATAGCCGGCTGCGCTGTGAAAACATTTTGGAGCGCCGCTGTTTATTAGTAGGCCATTCCGTCTCTATACGAACCGATACCCCTAGTGGACGAATGTGGCACTGAAATTGACAAACCCAACTAGTCGCCACTAGTTCACTAAAATGAAGGTAACGCACGGTTGGCAAGCACCAACGTATTTGCCACTAAAATTAGCCTAACTTCAGTATTCGCCACTGGTCCACTATCAATGTAGAAGACAATGCGCGGGCAGCAAACACCAATTAGGATCGTGCGCAAGCGCCAAGCGCATGCAGCAATCCAGGCAACTCGGCGCATGTCACGAAAACGAGAATATAGTAAACAAAGAAAAAAATGAAACTTGGAGGACTCGTGAGCTTCGTCTTCAAGAGTAGAACGCGATGGTGTAATCGGACCCCGTGCGCACCGCCTTCAAGCATGCCGCAAGGAAATGAACGTTCGTGCGCGTAACATTGGCTGTTTCAAATTATCATAAAATGTCTACTGCAAGTAAAGTTGCGAAGTGCCCCCTACGCCATGATGCTTCCTTTTTCATATTGGTGAAATACCCGTTACGTGTTCCGAAGGTGCCGCGGGCACCTGCGCAGCGGGACACATTGTAATGGGTGGGCACCTTTAAACCACCCATTCATTGCAAAATTGGCACGTTTTGACACCGGTGTTATTCTACGATTCTGTCACGTACCCTAGTAGCACGCAATGTCGCCACAACATTGAAGCAACTTTCTCAATGTTGCAGCAACGTTGCGTCAAGGTTTGGTGCTACTAGGGTAATATATCACATGCGTTAAGGAGACTCCTCTCGTTACGTGGCATTCTTATGGCGTTTTTTTACGAAGCAATTACGAAGCAGGACACCTGCTCGCCACGCAGAACACCTGGCTTCAATTCTAACTCGGACCGAAGATATTTTGTGATTTATGTATTTACATCAATTTCGAATTTTTGCTGACAAGACAACGGCGATTTTTCGCTCAGAACCAGCCATTCTGCGGCCGCCGCGGACGCCGGCGCCGGAATTTCTGCGAAACGAGCTTTAAAAAGCGCCATCGCGTGATGAATGCCAGGGTTGAAGCTTGTTCTAGCTGGTTCACGCATATAGAAGGGGGAAAAAAAGAACGCAATACTTCAGCAAACGCAAGACAAAAAAAGGACAACAATAGCGCTGACTTGCCAGGTAAGTCAGTGCCAGGCAACATTAACATTGATCCTAGTATTCTCTGGTATAATATGCAATATTTGACTGATCGCTCATACATTGCGCCTCTAATGTAATATTGCTGCTAATCCGCTTCCAGTGAGTTCAAATGTTCAACAAAACAAGCTTTTGGTCTAGCTCCCCTTACCTTGGATATATATATATATATATATATATATATATATATATATATATATATATATATATATATATATATATATGTGAAGGAAAGAAGACGATTCTTAAGGGCTCGTTTTCTTTGTTAGACACAATATTAATGAGAACTAACAGACAATAACGCCAAGGAAAGTATAGGGGTTGTTATGTGCAGTATTTAGAATATAAATGTGAAGAAAGTAAAGTGGACGAAAAGATAACCTGCCGCCGGCAGGGACCGAACCTGCGATCTTCGAATAACGCGTCCGATGCTCTACCACTGAGCTACGGCGGCGGTCATCCTCCCGTCCACTTTATGGGGTATATATGTGCATTTAAACCTTGGAGTGTTAGTCAGCGCCAATCGCAGCCATGGCGGCGAGTGTGGAACACTCTTTTTCTGCCTTTATGGCGTCACGTCACGTCACGAAGGCCGGGCCCACGGTCGAAACGTCAAATAAAGCTTCTTTTCACTTGTGCGTCAACACCTTGCTTCTGCTATTACTCCCGGATCCGGCGACACCTTTCCTCGAATATATGTATATATATATATATATATATATATATATATATATATATATATATATATATATATTGTGATGACGAAGAGCGGCACCGAGGCTCTGGCGCGCGGGCAGCTAGAGGGAAGTAGAGAAAGAAGAAGGTCAGGGAGAATAGAACAGCTTGGCCCAGGAACGGGTGTTGTCTCTATCTCGTCCTTCACAATGGCGCAGCCTCCGACGTGAATCGAACCTTGAAGCGGAAGCCACGTGTCCTCGAGGGTCATCGGCAGCGCGGGTCTATCCATCCAAGGAACGCCGTCCACGCTTCCTCGGTCATGGACACCATGGCCCGACCGCTGCTACAGCTACACATCCAACCATCCCAGGACGGCGTCCAGGCCTTCTCGGTGGCTCAAGGGCACGCTTACCCCGGCACCGCCAAGACAGTGCACGGCCTACCGTTGCCGGGGAATGCCGCTCACACTTCCCGTCGCGACACCCTCTCATTCAGGGCTCCATCGACACCTGAGCCGCTTTGGGATGCTCCTTCGGACCAACAGCCCGCCATCATGGGCCCGACCACCACTGCCTACTGGTCAGACATTACTGGCTCTGCACGCGAACCATCGGAGAGCGCCGCGCACCTGCGGCGTACCATTGCGCGACTCCGCGTCACGGCGAACGCCTTGATAGCGTCGAGCTCTGCGCTGTTTCCTCCCATAATTCCGGCACTGACAGCAATCAACGCCATGTTGGATGTAGCCACCTCGCTAGACCTTGAGGCCAGCTCGCCTGAGCAACGTAGAGAGCTCCGGTCAACCCTCAGCCAGGTCTCTATCCAACTTGGTGATTTCGCGTACACAATCTACCGTTTCGCGCCTGCCGTATCACCATCCCAGCCTATCTTCGTACTACCGGAGTTCCGCGGCTTCCAGGACGACGCCGAAAAATGGGTGGCGACCGTCAACGCCCTAGGAGCTCGAGAAACCTGGACGGAGGCGCAGAAATGGTCCATGGCGGTAGACCGCCTTCGGGAAGGTGCCGCGGCGTGGCACAGGTATGAAGGCGTGAGGCAGCACTCCTGGGCGGAATGGAGTGCAGCCCTGATTGCCGCATTCGGCCGGATTCCATGTGCCACCAGCGAGTCTAACACGACGTCTACCGAGGAGGGAGCTCACGAGGTGCTACACCTTGAGGCTACAACTGCACGCTGCAGCTCACCGGCAGACAGCTGCATAGCCTGGCCTAGCACGAACATCGGACTGACGCCATGCTCTGACTGCTTCATTATCCGACGCGAGAACATCCCCGCCAATGGCCGAGAACATTTCGCATCCCTATCTATCGGAAAAGCCGCCTCCATGCTCGCCATCACCTGAGCACTTGGAGGCACCGGCCCGCGTCGTTCTGGACATTCAACTACCTGTTGAGACATGCCTGCCTGGGAATCACACCAACATCCCCTCTCACCAGACAGAAGCAGATATACGTGCGACGCGTTCCTTGGCCGAAAGTGAGAGCGTTTGTAACTTAATAAGACACGACTTTTCAGAAAACACCAAGGTCTCTCACAACTCTGAGATCTTCTTCGGAGACCTGCCCGCGCAGCACAAGTCTCCGGCTCTTAGAACGGCTTCTCTCGAGGACTCTACGCCTGCACGCAGCGCGGCTTCAAGAATTGCTGACTTGGGAACGTTAGTGGGCTCCACAGCGACAACGCTGCAAAAGCACAAGCCACGTCGCAGGTCAGCGCGTAAACTTGGCGCCATGATGCCGCAGACCTCTAGTAGGGCACTCAGACGCCCCTCGGCCCACTGCAAAAAAGGCCGACGGCCTCGTTCGGTGCAGCAAGTGGCTTTTCCGGGACTACCATCCAGTGCCTTGTTTCCGAGACTGCGACCGATTAAACGTCCGGACAACATGCCACCATTCGACGTCAGCCAGGGCCGCCCGCCGGAGCCGTCGCTAACGTATTCGCAGTCAATTTCGCACCATGGCCGAGAACTTCGACGACGACGTCAAGATCACTTTCGCCTGCCAAAGAGCGCTGACGCTCGTTCCCAAGCCATGTCAAGGCGTGGCTTGGACCGACCACAGCGATTTGACCAGTGTCGCCCACCAGAGGCACTTCAGGCAGGCCTCCCAGCCAACTTGCAGCGTGGTCGGGACCGACCGCCGCGATGCAGCCAGCACCGCCCACCAGAGACATTGTCGACGCGCGCTCGCAGTCATGGCCGAGTGTGATGACGAAGAGCGGCACCGAGGCTCTGGCGCGCGGGCAGCTAGAGGGAAGTAGAGAAAGAAGAAGGTCAGGGAGAATAGAACAGCTTGGCCCAGGAACGGGTGTTGTCTCTATCTCGTCCTTCACAATATATATATATATATATATATATATATATATATATATATATATATATAGCGCAAGCCCTTAAGTAGAAGATACAGTACGCTAGTACGCACGTCTGATGTCTAGGTTATTATTAGCCTGCACTTTTTTGCCCTTTCTGGATTGAGCCACTAAATATTTGCTAAGCAGTCGCCTATACATTTACCGTGCTCGATTTAACTGGTGCACTGTGCCGTATACGTTTTTTGTTCTTTACTACATTTTTCTTTACTTATTTTGTCGTTTTGGCGCTACTTCTTTACGCACGTCTTAAACACGTAAGTTTCCTTTCAATGAGGGCCTACTTTAATACTGCGAAATATTATCTCCATATCCGTTGCTTTCGTTCACCATGCATCACTGAAGAAGCTTGCGTGGCGTTGAAAATGCGCCCAAACAGAGGGGACCTGTCTGAAGACCGGTTGCGCTGGCTTAGATGAGGTTGGCGGAGATCCCCATTGAGGGTATGCGCCATAAGTGTTTGGTAAAACAACATAGCGGCAAATAGTGGGTAGGAGCCAGTACTAAAGAACAAGCAAGCAACAACAACACCAGCAGCCGTCCATAATCCTACGAGTGAGGGGATTGTCCGTTGTCGTGGTGGAAGAAGAAGTGGGACAAAATGCGCAACCCGAGCACTATGCCTCGGAGTTGGCGTTCCCAGGCGCCCAGGAACCGCGGTTTTGGACAGCCACGTGGTCGGCGCACGAACTTAGTGCTTCCTGGAGCTGGAGTTCCCGCGACGTCGCCAGGACTGCAAGCCACCGGGGCTGCTCAGGCGTCGCAACCAGCCGGTGCCTACCAGTACTACTATAACGCTGCCCCTGGCACGTCCCGTGATGCCGCAACTCTACCGGGAAGCGTTGATGCCGCGAGAGGCAGTCAGGAGGCACTTGTAGCAGGTGGCTACGGCGACCCTAGAGGACCGACACCGCAAGACTTTGAGTCCACCATGGGAGAATACAGCACACTGTAAGTGCCTTGTATTGGTTACTAGCTGCAGAGTGCGGCTAGGCCAGCGACGAGTCTGGCGAGGAAAGAATGTCTACAAAAAAAATTTTCAGCATAGGCATGCGCACAAGAGGGGCTAGGGGGGGGGGCGCCCCTTCTGGTCACCAAGGAGGGAGCGCAAAGTCTGCCCGATACGTTTACTGAGTTATAGCCACGCATGTTTTGAACGACAATGGCCGCCGAAGGCCCCTAATTTTGCATTCCAAGAACTGTTTACTTCTCATCTTTACTGCCGGTTAACTAGGGACCAAAGAAGAAGCACGTCATCGTTCCATGTTCTTTCTTCTTCCGCTGTGAAGCATGTTGTCCTTTGGGCTCGAACAGCGGGAGGGGGGGGGGGGAGGTGAAGGGGGCCCTACTATGCAGCGCTTCAAAATTGCGACGAAACTTTCAAAAATCCGGAAAAAAAGACTTACGGACGCTACGTCCTTATAGCGGTCTGGTCACAAATCACACCCGAGGTTTGTTGTGAAGATGTGCATGTGCCTAGGGATCGACACGCAAGCAGAGCGTTTAACTTTCACGTATGCTCTATAATAATGTGCAGAGCAACTTCTAAATGCTACTTCCTGCGCAGCATTTGTAGCAAAGATGGTAAAGCGTTCGGCTCAAAACCGAAATGGCGTTCGTTCGAATCCTGCTGGCGGACCGGCTGAGAACAAGAAAATACATACAGGGATGTGGTTGCCTTGGCTAAAACGCAATTAGTGCCGAAAACACTGGTGGTTCGAATCGCACTGCCGGCATTCCTGAATATACGATGATGCCGTCATAGATGCATCGAGGCTCGCACTGACACGCCCACCAATGGTTCCAATAACGTACAGACCTACCCTTATACGCCTAGTGCGCGCCGACGGAAGCGCCATAGGCGGCGAACTCAATCATTGCTCTCGGGAAAGCAAGCAGACGGCCGCCGTGGTTTCCTACGTTGTTGTACGCGTGTTTCCGCGTTGTTCGCGTTTCCGTACTGAAATAAGCAACGTTCGTCGTATGTGTGGTGGCCGAAACTTCATGGGATGTCGAATAACAATTGCTGTGGAGTGGAATGCTCAAACACGCCCGGAACACGGTTTTACTCACTCACCGCAAGGCCTCCTGAGCAAGCGCGACGGAAATAATGGATCGCCGCTGTTCGTTGGCAAAGACGAGCCGCTTCGTCATTTTGCGGGATAACACGTCGCTTCTTCTAATGCTTTCGTTCTGCCGTATCAGTGCTCGCTGGATGCACTCAATCATGTTCACACTGGTAGACGACCAAAGTTATCAGCCTGAGCATGCGTTGGTTCGGTTCGACCGCCGTGCAGGCCACTTCGCTCAAACGTTCTATTTTCAGAAGTGTTGTAGTTCGGGCGAGTTGATCATCCGTGAACTTAGCTTGTACTAGCGTGGTACATGTACCGCGCTATTACAAGCTAAGTTCTTTATTTATTATTTACAGAAACAGAAATACAGCAATGGCTGACTTCAGAAAGAACAAGAAGTGATTGAGACGTCACCTTTGTAAACAAAACAAAGCGGATGTTCAACACGAGCTGCACCTCATAGCTGGATCTTGTTACGCTGGTCTGCGCGACACACCTTTGATATTCACCGGCATGACAATTCACTCCACGCGGACGTTCGTTGTCCTCCGCAGTCGGTCATCACATGTCTTCTCGGCGACCCTCTTCAAAACTTGTCACTGTCATCTCTTGATACTTAACTCACAGCACTAGATCATCAAACAACACGTCTTCTGCGGTCGAGCGAACGATGCTATCACTAGAACGACATTAACTCCTCACTGACTGACTCTGCCCCGCGCGCTTGGTGCGCTTGCATTGCCTGTATCGGCTCGCGCCTGGGTTCGGGAAGGTGCGTATGATTCGTCTGTGCGTAGCACAGCGAAAGTTAGGGAAAGGGCGAGATCCTCTCACCGATTCTTCTGCGGAATCGGACGGCTCCGCTGGCTCGGCTTTGCTTTCTCGAATATCCCGATCTTTCGCGTTCGTTGGCTGTGTCGGTGGCGTCTTCTGCGGAGAGGGTAAGGGGCGCGCGGGCGCCTTTTTATACTTGTTTTTTTTTTCGATGCGCGCGCTCTGTCGCGCACGAACCGTCGGCGCCAGGCTTTCATGGCGTCGTTCGAAATCGGCGACGTGCGCTTAGTTAAGCGCTCGTTTGTGGCAAACATCGTGCACAAGTCCACTTTCGTAGAGGCCCGCGCCTTTCCTGCAGCTGCCAGTGCAGAATTAGTTGTCTGGCACCCGCATGAAGGGGAAATAGCAGCCGCGAACTTCATTAATCTCCTCACAGCAAAGCTGTGCAAAGAACTGTCGTCTGCTCGGCTTCCCGCACGTACTGTCGGCGGCGCCCGCTAGGTGGCTATCAGTGGCGTCTCTATAGGCGGTGCACAAGGCGTATATGCGGTAGAGAGGCAGGCCATTCCTGTAAAGCATAGTGTTTACAAGTTGGTCTGTACATTACTGGAGCCCATAATCCTAAACGTTAATGCTAGGGTTGTATATCCAAGCCTCGCTGCAGGTCCCACTTCAAAACGATTTTGGTGTATCTTATAACGACGACTTAATGCTACATTCTTTATAAGTCTTTTATTGTTCGACTTTTCGAAAGACCCATGCACTGCGATAAACAAATCATAGAAGCATTTCTCACCGAAAAGGTAAGCCAATAGCCTCAACTCTTGGGTAGAAAATTTGCCTCGAATCAATTTTAGGAAAATTAAACG
This sequence comes from Rhipicephalus sanguineus, assembly GCF_013339695.2. Lineage (NCBI taxonomy): Eukaryota > Metazoa > Arthropoda > Arachnida > Ixodida > Ixodidae > Rhipicephalus > Rhipicephalus sanguineus. The sequence goes on from NC_051185.1 coordinate 74,530,527, forward strand.
AAACATTGGAAAATAGATAAACTAAATAAGCCCAAGCCCTATTTCATCAAAATCTGACGGACCATTGAAAAATCGAAACGTACAAGGTTTCCAAAGGCTGTAAGCTTACTATTTAGGCCGAAAATGGTCCCAGGTCGATTTCATCTGATTAGGACCGAACTCTGAAAAATCTAGAAATACAAGACTTCTAAAGACTATAGACCGAAAATGGTCCCAGGTCGATTTTATCTGATTACGACGACACTTTGAAAAATCGAAAAATACAAGACTTCCAAAGGCTATAGGCCTTCTTATTAGGCCGACATTGGTCCCAGACCGGTTTCATCTATTTCGACTAAACTTCGAAAAATCGAGAAATACAAGACTTCCAAAGGCTATAGGCTTCTATTTAGACCGAAAGTGGTCCCAAAATTGAATTGATCAAAATCCGATGAAACATTGGAAAGTCGAAAACTAAACAAGATTTCACAAAACTAACCTTTGTGTCCTAAAACGTAGCGAAAATCGATTCTATCTAAATTCGATGAAAACTTGAAAAATCGCGAACTACAAAATATCCGAATCCTTTAGGCTTACATATTAGGCTCGAAAATCCACCGAAAATCAATTTCATACAAATTGGATGAAACTTAGAAAAATCGAAAACGATTTTGGAAGGCTATAGGCTGATCTTTTCGGTCAAAAGTATTACCGGCGTAAAATGAGACCCGAGTAGCAGCAAGCATTAGAAACGGTATAGTGCGCGCCGTCCATTCATCACCATTCACAGGCGCTCAGCACTCTGGTTTGGCAGCACTGCGCATGTCCGTGGTGATAACTGGACGGCACGCACTATACCATTGCTAACGCTTGCCGCTGTTCGGGTTTCACTTGACGCTGTTAGTGCACCCCCATTCGCAAAGAAACTGTGCAGCACGAAGAAACGACGACTACGAGAGACACATAAAAGCGGTACGAGCGCTGGCGTTATGCTGAATGCACTTTTTCCTTGAGAAAAATGTGGGGCATTTATGACTGCGCGCATCACCCGAAAATCAGCCAAGATCTGTCAAGAAATGAACATGCTTCTTCAGTTGTGATAGTCATGGTGTTCTGACTTTACTTGTACAAAGGTTAATCAAATATGCTTAACATTATGCCGTCCGAGGCTATCGTGCGGCCGATTCGAAAACGTGGCGTTCTGTAAAAGAGCAGCGTGCGAGTGAACACAAACTAGACGTCAGGAACAAAGATGTAGGGATATTCCTTTGTATCGTGAACAGCGTGAAAGCACTGCTCTTTTCCATACCACGACATTTTTTTCAACGAGCGCATGATAAGCTGTAACACGTATCATTGAGGCATATTTCCTTAAACTAGAAGGAAGTAGTCGTCATAGGCGTGCGCACGAGAAGAGGGGGTGGGGAGGGAGGCGACCCCCCCCCCCCCTGATCACCAAGGAAGGGGCACAAAGTCTGCTCGACACGTTTACTCAATTATGGCCACGCATGTTTTGAACGATAACAGCGGCCGAAAGCTCCTAATGCGGCATTCCAAGAGCTGCTTACTTCTCATCTTTACTGCTGCTGAACTAGTGACCAAAGGCGAGCCATTGTGATAAGCAAGTCGTCGCTCCATGTTTTTTTTTCATCCCCTGTGAAGGATGTTGTCCTTTGGGCTCGTTCAAAGCGGGGGGGGGGGGGTCTACTATGAAGCTTTGCCCCCCCCCCCCCCCATAATGGGGAACCCTGCGCGCGCCTGTGGTTTTTCAGGAATGAGAAGCCGGGAAATGTGGTGTTTGAGAGGTTGTCATAAAATACGAACATCCAATTGGCATCATACAGTCAGTTACTATACGCAAATTGCGTGTTACCGCGGGATTGGCCATATCTACTATCTTGAAATGCCAAGACAACGAACACAGCATCATGGATTGAATGGAGCGAAATACATGGTTCAGCACACTAGCGATTTTTCGTCTTCGTGTGTGTGCGCTGTTTTATGCTGAAGGCATGGTTGCCACGGAGAGAATTACTTAACAATTATAAATCATTAGAGCACGAAATCAGCGGGGCAGTAACCGCTAAGGAGAAACTGGTGAGAAAGTGCAAACCAGAATGGAAAATTTCTGCATGAATCATTTGCCATGTAGTTTTCGTGTGCATACTACACAGCAACCTAATCTGAAGTTGTAATACAGCATTTCTGTTCGCGCAGTATAAGAGGGGCGAGTGTGCAGTATTTGGGTGCACTGAATCGTGATAGAAAGCAGCAGAAACCATTGTCTGCGACTGATGAGTACGACGATGCGTGAGTGGTTTCGCGCATTTTCATGCCCATATTGAGCCGATAAGAAAATATTTAGCCACTTGTGACGGCGATTAAAGAAATACATACCCTTACCCGTTTTCCCATACACCGTATGCATCATTCCTGTATACGGCCACCCTTCAGACCCTGCCATTCATTCCTAAAAGATATTCCTTGGAATACCTTTTATCCTTTGGAAACCTTAGAATGCTTTTGGAATAATACAGCAGCACCGGGGTGTTCTGCGGTGTTATTCACTTGCTTATGGGGTCATTCCACGCCAACTGTCCCAGCCTTGGCACTCGACCACCTGCGATTTGAATGAAAAAATATTGAGGACTATCTATCCAAAGACAGAAGCCTTTCGCCAAAATATTTTTGGCGAAAAAAAATTTTCAGGGCCGCAAACCGTATGTGAAGTTTTTCGGAAAGCTCGAAACTATGGCTCGTAAAATGCGTTTTCAAAAAAATCTCTTCTTCATAAATTAGGCTAGGACAAATTTTTCCCTACATAACGATCGTAGGCTCCTCACTTAAAATAAGTTTCACGAACGTTCACGCTTTCGTGGGTTTTTTGTGCGGCCTTAAATATATACAATATGACTCATATTGGGGATTTTTTCACAGAAAAGCGACATTCAGTGAAGTGTAATATTTTCTTTTAACTGATTGCCAGGACGTTTTACTGCAGGCCAAAAATAGTTTGAGAGGTATATGGCCTGAAATGGTGTGTACAGCTGGCGACAAAGTAGGAAAAAAGTTCATTTTTGCACATGTTTAGTCGTAAATTTAACATTGAGGTGGTCCACGTAAAATTATGATAATTGGCGCATTTACTAGCAACATTAGTTGTCTACTGACAGATAAAGTTTTATCGAATTACTTTTTGTTTTAAGCAAGAAAAAAGTTTTTGAAGTTGTGTTCTGTCGGTGTCTCTTCTTGCTCGCGTTTTGTCTTGGCAGGAACGCGTCTAGCGGTAAGTACAACCTATGTGCTCGCGAGGTTCGCCACAGGACAGCTAGACAACCTAATCATCTTCGCCCGTGCTTATTTGAATACTTAACTAGCGAGTATTGGCCTGAGTAAACGAGAAATGCGAACCCCGCTAGAGTGAATTTAACGACATGCAGCTGTCCATTGAAGGTCGGAATAGTGTGCTTACGCAACAGCGGAAATGACACCGATGCGTGCGCCGAAGTAATTTCTGAAAACTTTCTCAGTTAGCAGACAACTAATCTTGCTAATAAATGCAATATTTAGCATAATTTTACACGGACCACCTCAATGTTAAAATTACTACTAAACATGTGCAAAAATGAACTTTTTTGCAAATTTGTCGCCAGCTGTACACACCATTTCACGCCATATACCTATCAAACTATTTTTGGCCTACAGTAAAACTTCCTGGCAATCAGTTAAAAGAAAATATTACATTTAACTGAATGTCGCTTTTCTATGAAAAAATCCCCAATATGTCATATTGTCCATATTTAAGACCGCATAAAAAACTCATGAAAGCGTAAACATTCGTGAAACTTATTTTAAGTGGGAAGCCTACGATCGTTATGTAGGGAAAATTTTGTCCTAGCCTAATTTATGAAGAAGAGATTTTTAGAAAACGCATTTTACGAGCCATTGTTTCGAGCTTTCCGAAAAACTTCACATACGGTTTGCGGCCCTAAAAATTTTTCTTCGCCAAAACTATTTTGACGGATGGCTTCTGGCTTTGGATAGATAGTCCTCGATTTTTTTCATTCAAATCGTAGGTGGTCGAGCGCCAAGGCTGGGACAGTTGGCGTGGAATGACCCTATAACAAGTTTGCTTGGTATCCATAATCGATATTTAGAACTTGTACCTTCGCTACATGTTTTCTTTCAAATGGAAAGATTCTTCGAGAAAAAACTCGGCCCTTTCCAAGCATGGCAACTCTTCGTCATGTGGATGGCCATCACTGGTCTGATCGTCTACATCGCCAGCCTCATCGGCTTCCGTCACGGTGAGTTTTAGTGAGCGTCGCTGTCGATATAAATTTTTTCTCGTGCCACTGGCATGAAATACACCTTGTTTGAATAAAAATCGTTTGTGCGCTTCATCTAGTCAATGTTTCTAATGTGCAAAACGTGGGGAATCAATTACACAGGGGATCATAGCACCCTGCTTTATATGCTGTAAGCGCGCATATAGGAATTTAGAAGGATAGCCTGAACACGTTTACTTAAGTAGGACGGTTAGTTTTGCAATTAAAAGAGCACCACAAATAAGCGTCCCGGATAAGCATGAGACATTATACAAATGCCTCTTTATTGAGGGCGAACGGTTTGTCATATTGTTGGCGTATTTTAGGACTTCTTGGTTAGTGTAAATAAGAAAGCAACCCAAGCAATCTTCTTATACGCCAGGCAATTGATTGAGCTATATGGTATCTGCAGAATAAAGAGATTAATTGAACGGACCCAAACATTCCCAGGTTATCAGTTATGGTCCTAACAACGTATGCAACAAAATACGAAAATTTCATGAGCCTTTGTAAGAAACGTCGAATAAATATGCAGTCAAGTCCAACGAGCACTTATTCAGCAAATGCTTTCTTCACACTGCGTTTTAAACTGAAATCATTGATTACGGAAAGAAATGCTGACTTCTTTTTCCCCCACGTCACAAAACATCTCTTCGAAAATTTATAGGTAAATGCGTGTAGCCATTGCGGAGCGTAATGCAATTTTTAACGGGCATGCCACGACGATTCCGTATTTGCTAACCTTGCAAAAATTCGGGAGAAATCGCGCTTGAGTATTTAGAGAAAAAGATACTGTACGATGTATATTCTGGAATACGGTCGATTTTTCAAGACAAGTTTAATTTGATTTTCGTGTTTCATGAGATGTTGCTACGGTTTGATGTCCTCAATGCATATGCATAAACGTCTGTTTGAATGGAGTCATATGATGAAAACAAATGATGGTTGACAATTTCAAGGGCGGATGTTGAGTAATAATCATATATACGTCGAGACCAGTGTTCCGAATATTTAAGCACATGTAAGCATGTGAATTACGTGACTTATGTGTCACTATTGAAGTATCTGTCAGTAGGTTTCTATAAGGAAGGACAGTCTCGTAACATCTATGAATTTTTTGCGGAATAGGCTAGTTTCTCGTTACGAAGGACTGCTGTAAAGTGGTGTTGCCGAGTAGCGTTGGGTAGATCCACATATTATATGTCCCAGTACTCACCGTAGACGGCTAAATAGACAGCTAAGTGTACAGAGGTCATCTGAAGTCCCATTTCAATTATCACGTAGCCGGCAAAATAGACAGTTTCGAGAAGACAGCATCGAAAACAAGCACGATCAAGGCTACTTTCCTGTGTAAACGAGATGGCGGCTCAGCAAAATCCTCCGATAGTTCGGATCTCGCCGGTGTGGTCGTGTATACACAAGCAGACGCTTTTCCACGCGCTCAATGCAAGCTACGTCAAATTGTTCACATATTTGAACAAAAAAAAGGAGTTAAAAAATAACGATTATGTTCGTTTTTCTTCTCGACGCGAGGTGGCGTCATGCCGCGTAGACGTCATCCAGACGCGTTCCATTTCTCGGAGTACTGGGGCTCGATGCCGTTTCCTAAGCTCTCAGCTTTGACTGTCTCCGACGCTGTCCAGAATTGGAACACAGCCATTGACGGTGAATAAGGGCGCGCTCACTTTGTAGGCTACGTCTGCGACTACGTGTCGCAGATGTCTGCGCTCTTGAGCAGTACGCCAGCGACTAATCATATGCGCTTTCCTTCTCTTCTTCGAGTTGTACTTACCCTCTCCCACGTCGCGGCTGCAGGTGGTTGCTGCGGCAGACCTTAGTGAGCGCCGAGATTCGCTGCAGCGACCCCCCCCCCCCCCAGCTGGCCGTCACTTCCGGAGGGAGAGGTCACGTGCTTTCCGAACGCGTCTTTTGCGGATGCCTTTTATGGTTGATCTTTCGCGTTAAAAAAACGAGAATAAGCAGCCATCCGTTTGTTAATAGTAACATCGTCGGAATCCTTAAGAGGTCGGGTGACGCGCTGAATATTTTGCTATGTTTTGAGAACAATAAATATGTGCGCGCTAACTGAAAATGACCTAGGTAAATCCTACGAAATTAAAAACGATATCTGCTCTAATGTTACTTCGCACGCTATCTGATTTCTTTGTGCGCGAAAAGATACATGAAAGCAGGGTGGGAAAACTGAGCCAACAGTTACAATGTTGCCATTATCAGCAAATTATCTTGCTGTCTAGGTAGACAGCAAGATAATTTCGCCTTTTGAACAGCGTCACGAAATGGCAAATCATCGTTGCTCCATGAAAGCTTTCCTCCACTCCATAGAATTGTAACAACGCATAATGATGTAAATATGTCGCCCTTGAATTCTTTTCGTAGAAGGTGTTTTCATAACTTATACAATGGCGAAAGCTCAGTCTGAGCACTGCATCGGAGGAATAACAACTATTTCACATATAATATAACTTTTGATTGAATAGTATATAGACATAAACAGCTGTTTCATTGCATTCATGCTTATGAATCAGCCAAAAACATTTGCCTGATTAGTTTGAATAAGTATACATCGTACTTAGCTGCATGTCTGTAATTAACGTGACTTGCGTATTTGTTACTCATTATGAAAATAGTTTCTTGGCAGTTCAAAATCTTTCGGCAGTGTTGTGCAATATCTTTCCTGTTTAAAGTGGCGAGTCGGGTCGCTCGTCCTTCTGGTTTTTGTTCCGTCTGTGCGTTTTTTTTTGCGCTGCAGTATCTCGTAATAGTGCAATATCTATTCCGAAATGGCCTGTAATCACAGCACGTGTAACAGTCTATTTGAAAAAAAAAAATTAAATATGCATATTTTCTTTTTATGCAGTTTTGACTGACCCAAAGACAAGTAAGTAATGCTGTCCGAGCCAATAGCTTATTAGCGGCAGTTTGGCAAAATCAAAACATCAACACCATAAAACTGGCAACAGGCATTAAGCGAAGGTACTTCTTTTACATACAAAAATAATTGAGGTTCTGAACAGTAGCATAGGATATGATAGATTAGCTTCACTAATTATAGTAAATCACTGCAATTTCTAGAAAGACCTAGTATTCACGAATTTGGGCGTGAGAAGATGGCACGGACACGCTCAGAAGCGCTAGCATGTGATCGCTTAAATTCTACGTTTATTTAACTTAAGCACGTACATCTCAAGACTTTCTCACTACTGAATACTAGTCACTTTGTTTTCGTCTTTAAAAATTATGTAGTTCACATAAGAATACTCAAATCAATACAAGAAGAGCAAGACATAATAAATGCCCCTGATTCAACTGCGTACTCTTTAAAGGCCGGCCTGCCATATTACACATTCAGCATTTGCAGTCATTTGGCCAGTTAAAGTAGGTTCATTAACATCAACTAAGCTAAGAAACAGAGGAAGATTCTACATGTGAGATGGAGTGAATTAGCATTATAAAGGAAAACCAGTTTACTAGGAATGCTAGAAACAAGCACCCATGCTTTTAATATCGGTAAGTTCTGTGGAAGCCCGACAGGTGGCGGGAAGACCAACCTTTCGAAAGCCAATGCCACTATAAATGATCTTCATAGGCAATATAAACATGAGGAACTTGAAGCAGAATATTACTTTACTTCCTATAACCGCTTGCCTGTACAGTCCGAGTATAGTTTAGAGGCCAATAAAGGTCTGTGGAAAAATATTTTAAGTATCCCGGCAATTTCTGTACTGTATTCGATCGAACTACACAGTGCATGCTAGCGCGTTAAGGAGAGACCAGAAGTCTAAACCCTAGGCGGCCTGCTGAAGAAGGGAGAATATTAAGCTTCTTCTTGCGTCATTAAACTTCCTCTCCGTCACAAACTTAAAGGGACACTAAAGAGCAAAACGTTTTTTCTCGCATTAGTAAAGTAGTCTTCCACGATACCAAAAACACCACGCTTGCTGAGAAAAGACGCTCAATAAGCGAGAAAACGCGCAAAAAGAAAATACAGGTGGCGACGCCACTTTGGAATTCCCGCACCATTTGCCATGACGTCACGTACTTTTCACAGCGCCTATTTGGGCCTACGTAGTTCCTAATCGGTTAAATCGAAGTACATTGTCCTCTGAGGGGTCCACAGACTTGACATAACGATTTTGTGGAAATTTCGTTGAGCCAGTAGCGCCGAAATACGTTAAATGCTCTTTGAAATCTTTTACGTCACGAATTACAAAGTTCGGCGCGAAACTTAAAAATGAAACTTTGAAAATGGTTTTCTCCTCTAATAATAAACCTATGGTGGTGAAATAAACTACACAAGAGTTCTCCGAGCACACTTTATCAATCTAGACCAATTCATTGTTTCTCTTTAGTGTCCCTTTAAGCTCTACTTCATGGTGGTTTTCTGTGAGTACTTGTCTAAATTATGTCTTGAATATTTTGTTGTTACCACTACATCAGTTTTTAGCGCCTTGATATCAGCGAACAAAAATGACGACTCTAAAGCATAAAGCTTCCTTACAGCTTTCAATGCACAAAGTTCATCGGCGATTCTGTTTTTGCTCTAAAATAAGAAAAAAAAACAATTCGGGAAATGCGGGATCACCTGATCCCAGAAATAGTGTGGTTGTGTTTCGCTCTTACCTTGCAGGTACACTTTACCTTGCAGGTACACTTTCTCACACTCATATCTACGATTACGCTATCCGTAAGTACTGTGATAAGGTATTTTGCCCACCAGACTGTCTTTCTTGCTATAGTTGGTTACCAATGCTTCATTGCTTTTCAATATCGCACTAAGAGCGCCGCACTGATACCCACAGCACAGAAACAGGATTTGTCCGCAGTGCAGAGTCACACGCATTTTTGTGTCTGTTACTGTGAACGGCTTGCAGTTGTTAAACCTCTGACATGTGTAATCGCTAGACGCATTGTATTCTGGCCATGCATGAATACAGTTGATCGTTCTTGATTCTGGGCGAATTGTCCGGTCACGTTCACACAAACGGACAATTCTAGGACTACATCACACGATATCACATGAAGCATGTGATATAGTTTGAGAACTTACGCGAGCTCTATAGTGAAAACGATGGAATGTAGGATCAGGCATGTATGATTGCCATGGGGTTACCCCGACGAGCAGCTTATCGACGATTATGTTCCCCGATATAGTAGCAGTGAGGCCCGTAACCAGAATTTTTGTGTGTGTGTGTGTGGGGGGGGGGGGGGGGTGGCACTTGCTGAAAACCTCGACTATTTGAGAAAAACACCTAATTTTCATTATTTATTTTTGGTAAGAACGCCTACTTCACCAAAATATCGGAGGGGTGGGCCCGGGCCCCTAGCAACGCCTCCCCCCCCCCCCCCCCGCCCCTGGCTACGGGCCTGGTTGCAGTGCAAGCGTTACTTTTTTCTTGGCACAACTGCACCCTTTTAAAGAGTTTCATCATTACCTGTTTGAGTTTTGCATTATTGACCGTCAGAACCGCGTGACATTATCGTAAAGAATTCCCCACTATCCCGGCGTTGCACGCCACCTGTAAAGGTTATTTTTGCGGAGTTGAATCATTGTTCGCGTATAGTTAATATAGACCACAAACCAAGGGAGAATGCGCGGATTATATTTACATCGAGCGTAGTGATTTTCTTACCGCGATGAATAAAATGTTTTCTATTTATTTACGCGTGCTTAGCGTCAGTGGCGTAGCCATGGGGGGGGGGGGGGTGAAATCTTCCCCTCTCCCATAATTTTTTAATTTTGCATGTGTATATACACGGACACATACAAACGCACGCACGAACATATATAAAGTATGGTTCAACTCCACCCCCCAAAAACATTCTGACTACGCTACTACTTTGTGTAGCTGAAGCGATTGTAGGCATTGTTTTAAAATTCAGCTCAAGTGCACGAAGAAGAAATCATTAATTTGGATTGGTGTTGTTAAAGTAACAAACAGAATTTTTTTTCATATCTTTAGCCTGGTTTCAGTGATTGCTAATGTTCTAGAAATAACAGTCTTATTCACGAAAGAGAACGTCATGGCTTTTCATTAGCAATAACCCTAAAGATTAATTTCTTCAGTATGTTTAGCGTAGTGCAAGTGGTGACTTGCATTATAAGAACCTGCTAAACCTGCATTATAAGAACCTGCATTAAAAAACCTGCTAAAAGCCACAAAGCCGAAATACATGTCTTTTCGCAATGTGACAACAATTGCTCAATGTTCTACGATAAAACGATCACGTGTGTGACATCTCTTAAGAGTAAGATTCAGAGATATTGTCATTGAGACTTAAGGCTGGGGTTTTTCGAATTATGACGTTTACTGGCGTGACTGTGGGACCACGCAGCTGGCGAGGTGAATGGAACGTGCGACGACTACACGCCGTGTCGAGGAGAAGCACTGTGTCAGGACGGGCGTTGCACGTGCCTGCCTCCCCTGTTCGTAGTGGTTCGAGGGGTCTGCAAAAATGGTTCCCGAGCGTACGTTGTCCTGAACACCGAGAAGGAGTAAGTTTAGGTGTGTTTTATTTTACAAATTTCAAAGTCGAAGCATTACGCGTATATGTAAGACAAAATGAGCAGTGCAGGTGTTTCTTCGAATAACTTACGTGAACAATTTTGGAGAAACAGTCATGAAGTATTCCAGGGAGCTACTAGCCGCTGGGCTGAGCACATTCGTTCTGGGAACCGCGCGAGCAACACCGAGAGCTCGCGCTGTTTTGTTAAATTGTGCTGTGCTTTCGCTGCAGGCAACCCCGACAAAAATGTAGGGCCATTAGTTGCCATGGCCCAATGATGTCGCCGTCATCGCACCTGATTGGTCATTCATCTCGAGGCCCGCGGCATTTGCCACAGAGTTGGGTCTCGACCCATTTCATGCAGCACGCCGCGAAACGCTCGATTTTTAGGTGACTTTTTAAGTGACTAGGCGGGCGCCCCCCCCCCCTAGTCACCTAAGTAGGAGGGGGTGCAAAGTCTGCCCCATACAATGACTTAATAGGGAGGGGAGTGAGGGGGACGACGCGATGAACCCTCGCCCACCTGTAGGGGAATCCTGCGCACGCCTAAGAGGACGAGGACCACGCTGGAAGACGGCAGTACTTTGAGCAGTTACCTTTAGTAACGCTGCTTAGTGTCTCAGTAGAAAGGGTTGGTCTTTTTTATGCGATAGAAATAGCATGAACACTGCAGGTGCCACTGCGTAGTCGGCCTCGGCGCCGCCGTCAGGTTCCGTATAATAGAGCAGTTTTAGTACTGCATACGTTGCGTACGTGGCGGCGTTGCGGGCGTAAAGACGCCACATATAGCGTAGTGCGCATGCGCAGACCGCAACGCGCACGTATCGCGATGCGTACGCGGCCGGCTACATACGTACGCATGCGATCCGTGCGTGCGTACGTATAAGCTGGTCGTGCCGCTCTCGTAGCTCTGGTTTCTTCAGGACGCAGCATGAGTGCCTCTATGTCCTCCCAACTGAGGTACGCCAGCAGTAGGGGTCCCAAGAATACCTGATTTCACCATTGTCGAAGAGAGGTCACCGCACCTTCTGCGCGGCGGGTGAGAAAACGCGAACATTTGACAATCGTACTGGCACTTGCGTCGACCATCCGTTTGGAGTAGCTACAGCGGCGGTACCGTACTACAGCCTTAACGTGGCTAGAAATCTGGCCATAATCTGGCTGTCAATGACACGTACTTTATTTTGATTTACCAGATGACACAACACGCTTCACGTTCGTTACGTACGCGGGTATTACCGTGCACTAAAATCGCTATCGTGGCAAGCGACGCCACGTAACACAAGGCGCTCGCATGAAGCGTACGCAGTACCATACCGCAGTACTAAAACTCTCTAATGTTCAAGGCGACAACATCGCCCCGCGCGTCTTCTACGATAATAATAACAATTGTTAGGGTTTAATCTCCTAAGACCACGATTTGATTATGAGACGCCGTACTGGAGGACTCCTGAAATTTTGACCATCTGGTGCTCTTCTACGTGCACCTAAATCTAACTACACGGGCCTTAAGCATTTTCGCCTCCATCGAAAATGCGGCCGCCGCAGCCGGGATTCCATCCCTCGACCTGCGGTTCAGCAGTCCAGCACCATAGCCACTACACCACCGTGGCCGGTGCGTCTTCTACGTGCGATTAAAAGCACGCAAAGGTAGCCGACGATCGGAGCTCAAGCAGCGAGGAAACGTGCCTGCTGTCTCCCGTCACGCGAAATGCCCACGCAGCTATATTTTCTTTCATCTCATATTATATTTTCATCTCATAAATATTTTCTTTCATCTCATATTACCACGGCGCTTTTGACTTGCATTTCTTCCGTGTTCACGCGTGAAGTTCGGCCGCTGCGAAGAGGACTTTGTTGAGTATAGCACCAAGTCGCGGTTGCTAGACCTCAAGTTCAAGAAAATTACCTTTTTTGTCGGTTATTGAATTTTTTTGTAGTGCAGTATTATTCAAACATTCTTCCGGCACTTCCCGTGCGAAAAAGGATTTAGGGCTGTTGATTGATAAAAAGTGTCAGTTTCAATTTAACGAAGTATCGACATAACGAAGTAAGTCATAAATTTCACAGACTTCGTTATATCGAGGTGTAACTGTATTGCACTTTTACCTTGTGCGTGCATGTAGTCGTTGCTATAGTATACTGGGTGTCTCTCTGTCCTGTAATAACCTGTTGATATTGGTTTTCTTCGCTCGGTGTGATTCTACAGGGCTGAGACTGGCGATTTGCTGTCATCGACTATGGGAGCAAATTTGGAGAGATTTTACAAGGAGCTCCCAGTGGAAAGTGCCCTCAGAATGACGCCTGACTTTACCAACACAAGTCTCCAGGAGGAACAACCGACGTCTTTTGTACAAGATGCAGCTTCATATTCAGAACTAGTTGCAAGCAATTCAAACAAAACTACGCAAAGTTTAAATAACAATGGGCATAGACATTAATAAGCAAACGTTCTTTACGATGCCAGAAACGTAATTATTGATAGCCTTACGTTCGCTCAAACGTTTCCGAAAGAAAGGTTAAAATCGCTCGTTTCGTAATTTGTCTTTCCTACTTGATGTTACGGGTGTAGATTGGGAGGAATATGCACGTGGTGTTTCTTTGGCGTTTTTCCTTTCATGTAGGAGTGTTCAATATTTGAAATAAAGGGCCGTCAAATCCAGTGTGTAATAACGATGTCCTCTTCCGAAGAATAGTGAGTGAAATTTATCATAGTAATAAAATTACGTTGAACTCGCATGCGCGTCTTCTTAGACCACATTCGCACTTTCCGAAGAAAACCATACACCTGCTCTTGTCAGCTAACCACAGTTTGTGAATTACACATGCGTAGAGTAAAACACTTAGCCGGTAAGGAATCCAACAGTCTGTATTATTTTTTCGTACTTTTGCTGAATTTGTAATATGGTTTTCTGCGCATAAGGCAGAGAAAGTAGGTCTCCGCACAATTGAGTGGCAGCCATCTTAAAAATCGAATGCACTGCATATCTATGCTAATTTCAGAGCACCTAACTTCATAAAATATTTTAAATAATATTAGCGGTGTTATACTGCGCGCAGGTAAGCGAAATACGAAGTCGTATCACGTGATCACAAAATATTTGTGCAATTATTTTGCAAAAATGCTGCGTGCAATAAAGAAACAGCCGCCTTGTTTATATCAGTGAAATTTGGGATGGCTACCCGAGCACCTGGGACACTGTCTGGAATGAACTCTTCTTGCTTACAAAATATTCAACTGCGATGTAAATTTCCGCAGCTGAACTTTTGCATGCTAACCAGTGCTAAGCAAAGATCGCAGAAGGAAAACACGTAAACAGGATTCCTCCTTCTGTGTTGCTTTGCGCTTGTTAAGACGCAAAATTTCACTTACCACCAAGTAGCCCAAATTTCCGCGCTGAATATTGCGCAGTTGGTTCAGAACCGAGCAACCGGGAAATTATTGAGAACATGCCAATTTTCCTTCGCGTGTTTTCAATGCTATTCTCGTGGTAATAATTATTCGCTGTTCTCATCCAATCCCTCAATATTACCCCTATCATTTTTTCGTTCAATTTCAGTGGATGTTTCCTTTGCGCTTTAGGAACAGTGGTACGTTAATGGCCACGACTTCATAATGCTTACCGTACGAGCACCTCGCTTCTCAGGGAGCTCTTTGTGGCAGATGATGTGCCTATTAGGCAGCGCAGCATATGATACTCCCTTATTGTAGCTGAGCCATTGATTCCAATGATGTTCCCGTCAAGCCCTTTATATTTGGGTGTGGTGCTCCTAGTCTACTTTTGTTCAAAATGATTGGAATGCTGAGTGTGGCTCGTGGTGGCGCGAGCTAGTGGGAACGCTTTGGCTCTTGTAGGCTTATGCCACTGGAGGAAAGAAACGAGGTGATTGAACCAGAATCACAGTATATGTCTTACACCGTGACCAGAACCCTGAGCCTAAAATTACAGCGCAAACGCACAAGACACTCACGAAGAAAAGAAACGTAAGACAGAAGCACTGACTAACAACTGCTTTATTCTTTAATACGCCAATGTATGTATACGCCCAACGCAACCTTACACTCTAAATATTTTCACGCGTAGCAAGCGTGAGAGGGGGGCGTGTTTTTGCACGCTTGTTCTATGCGTGGTGTGCTTTCACGCTGAAAAAATCACGCTTCCTGAGCGTGACTTGCGGGATGCATAACGCTTGCGAAGCGTGAGTGGGGGCGATTTTTTGCACGCTTGTACTAAGCGTGGTGCGCTTTCACGCTAAGCGCACCACGCTTGCCAACCGTGACTGCCAACCTTTTTAACGCTTAGAGAAGGTGTTAGAGAGGAGTTTTACTTACTTAATGCGGCGTTCTCCCGCTCCTTGAAATGCCTTTCTGACTGTCAGAAATCACCCAAAAAGAAAGCTGAAAGAAGGTAATATTGTTGTGCTGTATGGGCTTGGCGGCTTCTTGAAGAGTATACATACTGATGCCCGGCATTAATTAGCGCATTACAAAATTAATTTTTCCTTTACATCTTGCACATGTGCAAACTGTAGAACGCGACACTGCGAGAGGGTAAAATGAGCTTGCTGGCTGAAACATAAATATGGATTTCGGTTTATAGTACAGAGAGTAGGCTAGAAATAAGAGACAAGCTTTCATTATTTCACTGGCTACTCTTTCCATGTTGTACCCAACGGTACTATATACGCACAGCTCAACATCGGCAGTGCGGTCTGTATTTACGGTGCAGCTAGCAAGCTCGTGTTCTGCAGAACCAATAGAATGTTCCCGTGCCCAATATGAAAATTGAAACTTAATTTTGTAATTAGCCATTTAAGCCGGGCAACCAGCATATATACCCGCCAAAGAGCCGCCAAGCATCAACAAATACAGCAAACAAATATTATCTTCTCTCAAATTTATTTTTAAGCACTTTCTGACAGTCAGAAACACATTTTATAGAGCGGAGAATCCCGCATCAAGTAAGTAAAAATCCTCTCTTACACCTTAACTAAGCATTAGGAAGGCCTCCCGTCACGGATCGACAAGCCTCACATCGCGATTGCGGCGTTAGATCTTTTTTATACACCGTTCAGAATTTAGTAGTGTCAGCAGAATGAAGGCGTTCTCGATTGTCTCAAACTTTCATAAAGCATCTTCCACAGGTGCATCTGGCGAATCCTACAATTAAGCCTCTGATGTGCATGCATTCTTTCGAGGCGATTACTTATATACGGTAGTCCAGAAATTTGAGTGAGGAATTTTGCGCGGAGTGATCTGACACTTTACATTTGAATCAAAGATAAGGGTTAAGTAGAACGAAATATTTACAAGAATTTAAATTTGAGTAAAACTTTTATTGACCATAACTTACAAAAACGCTTCTTTTATGGAAGAGCAATCCAAGAAAAAAACACACAGGAACTGTAAAATAGGCGCTAGATGAATTTGGAGTCTCTTTAACAGCACATAAATTTGATGTGTACTTAACTCAAACGAAGTGTAGTTTCGTGAACAAATACCGTAGCCTTTTCTGCGCCCATGGAATTTCGTCGATGCCGGCACGTTTAACGACTGCTTGAACGAAGCCAAGCAACTGGCCAAAAGCAGCCGGATACGCAAGGTCCTTGACGTAGTACACCCAAACAAAGCACCAGTGCTTTTTCCAGCGACGTGTTCGGCTGTAGCTCATGGTTTCGCTGGGCTCTTTGCCGCATACAAGCTCCTTCACGTCGCCCCACACATGCACGGGCAATAATGTCTACGGGTGAAACCTGGCAAAGATAAAAAGGAGAAATTAAATTGGTACCTGATGGAATGAACCGTTGTCCAATTCACTTGGTACAGAACTACAAATCATGAAAATGATTTTGTCGACAAAGCTCACATTGCGACTGCGGCGTTAAATCTTCTGATACACTGCTGAAAACTGAGTATAGTGTCAGAAGAATGATGACGTTATGAATTGCTTCTGAACTTTGGCTCTTAAAAACTATTTTACTCACCTCTGAAATTAGGGCCATTTTCGCGAGCCTTGGCCTCAGGTACGCATCCACCTCTGTGTACGATGGGTCCGCTAAGGATGACACTGTCGCCACTGCAGGCAGAATTTTGCTGAGGCTTTTGACATTCTCCTCCATAGTGCTTAAAAATATCAGTTCACTTTCAAAGGCAAGCTGAAAGAGAAAACATGGAGTTAAACTTCATGAACACAGACAGCGCACAATCAGCAAAACTTCGTGGCTCTTTGTTGATTTAATTATAGTGGCATTGGGGTCAGCAAGAACAGTACAAAGGGGTTTTTGATGTCGTAAAGTCAAGTATAGTTCGTACACCGGCAATCTGTTTGAGCACGAATGAAAAAAGAACGTGAGTGCTCCAGATTACACTGGGCGCCAAAAAATCTTATGAAATATGGCAATCTGAAGAAATAAAGAGGACATAAGAAGGTACAGGACTGTCTTACCAGTTCTTCGTTTAGGAGATAAGCCGGTAATACCGCCACTGGGACGTGGTCCCAGGATAAAGGATGCTTTTAAAGTGCCTTCACGCGGGGTGCATCTATTCCGCTTTCAGAATGTCCTTCTTCATCTATTGTCTGCACAGATCAACAAATATAATTTCACAGCGATAAATATAATTGCGGAAGTAAGACGAGTGCCTCTTCTGAAACCCGTACACTCCAAAAAGATCTTGCGAGCTTTTCAATCAAAAGTTGTTCCCTTGACAAACGAACTGCGTTGGCAGAACCGTTAGTCCTTCTCGAGACTAAATGCAGAGAGGTTAACCGTATGTTGACATCCGTATGACGCAACTGAAGCCCCAAAGAAGGAACATTGTGGTGCAACCGTTCGTCCATAGAGAGGAACAGCTGCAGGAAAAAAAGATTTGTGCCCGCAGTGGGAATCGAACCGCTGTATTGTCGGTTGGCAGCCGGTGAGCTAAGCACTCTTCCGCAATATAGTGTTGGTGAAGTAGAACTCAACTCGACTGTGAACACGTGCACTCAGCGTGGTATCTCAGACATATTCATCCATTAGAAAGAAAACCGTTAACCTGGGGATCGTATACTGACCACATTTCACTGCGAATTTCAGAAACGGCATTCAAAATATCAGCTATTAGTTACACCACTGAGTACCATACGAAGCACTCATCATTTTTGTACTCGCGACAAATTTTGGGCTTTTACAGTAAAAGGTGCAAGCTCGAATTGACTGTTTTGACACGTATGCTCTACCTGAGGCGCTTACAAAAACAGCTTTTCTGTAATTCCGTATAATTTTGCTATAAGATCACAACTGATGCAACAGAGCTCCATTCTTGCTGCGCGACAGCTAGCATTACCGACCGCCGAGGCACTGGCTCCACGTAGTGGACCGCAAGGTAAACGTTTACGCTACCTTACGGTAACGCAAATATTAGGGAGTTTTCGATAGGGGCCCCAAGAAATACGCCAAGGCCGCTGCGCATGCGCGAGATCGAAACAGCTTCGGGTTTTGCGTTGGGCACGCTATTTCGCAATTTAGCGGGAGCCCCAAAGCCTTCCCAAAAGCTTTGCGTCAAGCAAACATGACGGCACTCACTTCGAAGCGACGGCTCTCGGCCAAGACCACAGTGAACTAGAATAGGGGAGTGCCCAAATCGCCGCGGACCCTATTCGAAAACTTTATAACTCCTGCTTGCACCAAAGCGAGCCCACGCAAGAGGCCTTGGGGCCCGAACGTTTGGGGCCCTATTCGAAAACTCCCTATTAATTGCACACAAGTGCGACTTCACCCAGTAGCCTCAAATCCTGAAGGTGACGCAATCGTATCTTACTATAAAAGGCGGTTGCGGCATAAATAGTTCGCCTGTAAACCAGAGCGGTACCTTGGCAATAGCGGCTTCAAATAATACTTATGGACTCATGCGGTGCGCAATCACATAAAAAAGCGAACTTCAGCTTTGATGTGCAGCAAAAACACACAATTTTACTGTGGCTTAACGCGCTTGTTTTTTTAGGATATGGCAAAACTTTAACGCTTCGTAATGTACGCATCGACTACATGAATTACGGCATACAATTATATTTTTGGTCATTTTCGAGGCGCTCTGCGGAGGACGGAGGAAGCAGGCGCTGTTTATTCACCGCACGAGGCGCCAGGCGGCCCTTACCGGCGTTCCGCCTCCTGGCCCAAAATGGCCACCGCGCGAACGCGAGCGGCCACGAAATTTGGCGCCGACAAGCCAAA
Source organism: Rhipicephalus sanguineus (assembly GCF_013339695.2). NCBI lineage: Eukaryota > Metazoa > Arthropoda > Arachnida > Ixodida > Ixodidae > Rhipicephalus > Rhipicephalus sanguineus. The sequence continues at coordinate 74,549,573 of NC_051185.1, forward strand.
GCTAGGCCAACGCTAACA
>NC_051185.1:74549690-74599056 GCF_013339695.2 Rhipicephalus sanguineus
CACCTGTGGCCTTGCTTAGAAAGTCTAGTTCTGTTTGGATAGGTCAATTGAAGGTGCACTAATGCACATGTCTCCCAAACTTGCAATCTTCGCCGCTTCAATTATCTCGCGTGTGTTTGTGCCTGGCTCCTTCCTGTCGCAGTGCACTGCGAATACATGGGATCGCACCCACACTTCCTGCAGTGGAAAAGCCAAATGTCCCACACCCAGTTCGCACGTTATTTGCGTGCTCACGCAGCCTGTCATTGGCACACCGTCCCGTCTGCCCTATGTATTTCTTGCCACAGGAAGCAGTAACTCATAAACGATGTTGTTCTCACATTTAACAAAGCTTTTTTGTGCTTTTTTTTGGCACCTGGGTTTTTCAGAACCACTGTAGGAGGCCTTGCACAGATTATAAAGCTTGTTTGGTGCTGAAAGGACGACTTTACGTTGGCGTTGTTTCCTATCTTTTTCAGCCTATGTGAGACATCGTGAAGGTACGGTATGACGGCGCATTTCTGCTTGACAGGCTCCGTTTCTGGTGAAGCCTGCTCCTCACCCTCGCGAGCATGTTTGACAGTCTTGAGAAGACCCTCCGCCACAGATGTGACGACATACTGAGGAAACCCCGCCTTTTTCAGGCAGTCAGCTTGCGCCTGGAAACTACACGAACACTTGTGAGGACATGAGCGGCGAAGCGCATTCATTAGGGTTAATTTTGCAATACCCCTTTTAACTAGCTTGAGTGGCCCGAAGAAAACGGCAGAAGCGGCTTATTGGCCCTAGGCTCGTACGACCAGCAGACCTGGTCTCGCTCGAAGAACATTCGTAAGTCAAGAAAACGCAAGGCGTTGTTTTGCGGCATTTCATGCGTGACTGCGAGCGGTTGCAGGAAACGCGTGAACAGATCAAGTACGTTTGAAGAATCATTGCCAAATTCGCCTGGACTTGATTCTAGAAGACAACGTAGTCGTCTACATATCTAAACACCTTCTTTACATTGTGCCTGTTAGCTCTGTTTTAGTTTCTAGTAACAGGCACAAATGTAAAGAAGGTGTTTAGATATGTAGACGACTACGTTGTCTTTCTAGAATCAAGTCCAGGCGAATTTGGCAATGATTCTTCAAACGTACTTGATCTGTTCACGCGTTTCCTGCAACCGCTCGCAGTCACGCATGAAATGCCGCAAAACAACGCCTTGCGTTTTCTTGACTTACGAATGTTCTTCGAGCGAGACCAGGTCTGCTGGTCGTACGAGCCTAGGGCCAATAAGCCGCTTCTGCCGTTTTCTTCGGGCCACTCCAAGCTAGTTAAAAGGGGTATTGCAAAATTAACCCTAATGAATGCTCTTCGCCGCTCATGTCCTCACAAGTGTTCGTGTAGTTTCCAGGCGCAAGCTGACTGCCTGAAAAAGGCACACCTGTCGTCACACCTGTGGCGGAGGGTCTCTCAAGACTGTCAAACATGCTCGCGAGGGTGAGGAGCAGGCTTCACCAGAACGGAGCCTGTCAAGCAGAAAAATGCGCTGTCATACCGTACCTTCACGATGTCTCACATAGGCTGAAAAGATAGGAAACAACGCCACGAAGAGTCCGTCCTTTCAGCACCAACAACTTTATAATCTGTGCAAGGGTTCCTACAGTGGTTCTGAAAAACCCAGGTGCCAAAAAAAGCACAAGAAAGCTTTGTTAAATGTGAGACAACATCGTTTATGAGTTACTGCTGTCCTGTGGCAAGAATACATAGGGCAGACAGGACGGTGTGCCATGACAGGCTGCGTGAGCACGCAAATAACGTGCGAACTGGAGGTGTGGGACATGTGGCTTTCCACTGCAGGAAGTGTGGGTGCGATCACATGTATTCGCAGTGCACTGCGACAGGAAGGAGCCAGGCACAAACAACACGCGAGATAATTGAAGCGGCGAAGATTGCAAGTTTGGGAGACATGTGCATTAGTGCACCTTCAATTGACCTATCCAAAAAGAACTAGACTTTCTAAGCAAGGCCCACAGGGTGACTAGACGATAGTGGTAGTCAGGAATGACCGCTTGATCTCTTAAGAAGAAAAAATCCGGTATCAGGTTGTTTGATTGCTTATCATGCATACTTATTTGTGGTTTTACATGAAGCCTTCCTGTACAATGCGCCTGCGTGCGTTGCTTTTTGTTGTCTATATATATGTACCACTGTAGAAAATAAAGCATATGTTGGAAGTCAGCGCTGTGTCTGCGTCGTTTTTCGTCCCTGTTCTTTTGCGCGCTCAAAAAGTCAAACATGAATTTACCAACTTGCCGATGCCTACGCTCTCTCAATATATATATGTGTGTGTGTGTGTGTGTGTGTGCGTGTGTGTGTGTGTGTGTGCGTGGTGTGTGTGTGTGTGTGTGTGTGTCATTCCATGCCAAGTGTCCAGACGTGGCGCTCGCACATCACAGATTTTGCTGATAAAATTGTGCCTTTTCCTGTGCCACATGGAGTATTGTGGCAAAACACTTTTGGTCGAAAAAAATTTTCACAATCATGGCACCCCCTCGAAATTCGCTTCTATTATTAAACTGTACCTAATAGAAAAATGTGTATAAAATCTATTTTGTGTGTTGAGCTACGAAACCGCGCTTGCGCTATCACAGAGGTTCTGTTTAGTTGTCCATTCATTATTTCCGATTTTTTTTTGTGTTTCACTACCAGCTACGTAGCTTCAAAAACTACAAAAATCTTCAATGTTCGTGAATTTTTCTTGAGCTATTTGCAACTCACCTAACCAATATTAATCATAGCCTGATTTCCAGGAAAGTGTATTTTAGTACAGAAATGTTTAGGGGTAAAATAGACTTCAAATCTTTCCGAAAAATTGTGATATTTGAGAAAATGTACGATTTGTCACATGTTTGACCGTATTTTTCATACTGATGCGGTCAAAGTAAAAATCCTCGTCATGTGGCGTTTGATAGAAGACTTCATCGTTAAGTAACGAAGAAAGTCTAATCAAATCATTTTTTTTGTTTTAAGGAAGAAAATAATTTTTGAATTTGCCCTCCGATCGCGCAGTGCATTTCATTTTGCTGCCACTTCGCCGCAAAGCACGTGGTCGCCCTTACAGCTGACACTCGTCACAGGCAGCGGCCAGATGCGAGATGTATGTCAGCGGCTCGTGAGGTGGTCGAAAGTCTTGTCGCGCTGTCAGGGCGACGAGTAATGAATTTGCGTTACAATGAGCATTTGCTAGGCGGGCCCAAAGGGAAATATGGACGCCGAGAGCAGCATGTGGAGTCGTTGGCACAAGGTCCTAGAGGGACGTCTGCACAACTAGCATACACATACTGAAAGAAATAATGCACACTGTACACACTTCTTTCTCAGGGTATACATGTTGTACAGACGGCCTCTAGCACAATGTGCCAACGACGCCATAGGCTGCTCTCGGGCGTCCATACTTCCCATTGGGCCCGCCAAGCAAGCTCACATTGTAACGCGAATTCATTACTCGTCGCCCTGACATCCAACGTGACAAGACTTTCGGACCACTCACGAGCCACTGACATACATCTCGCATCTGGCCGTTGCCTGTGACGAGTGTCAGCTGCAAGGGCTACCACGTGCTTTGCGGCGAAGTGGCAACAAAATGAAATGCACTGCGCGTTTGGAGGGCCAAATTCAAAAATTATTTTCTTCCTTAAAAGAAAAAAAATGATTTGATAAGACTTTTTTTCATTACTTAACGATGAAGTATTTTATCAAACGCCGCATGACGAGGATTTTTACTTTGACCGCATCAGTATGAAAAATAGGGTCAAACATGCAACAAATCGTACATTTTCTCTAATTTCACAATTTTTTTTCGGAAAGATCTGAAGTCTATTTTACCCCTAAACATTCTGTACTAAAATACACTTTCCTGGAAATCAGGCTATTATTAATATTGGTTAGGGTGAGTTCCAGATAGCTCAAGAAAAATTCACGAACTTTGAAGATTTTTGTAGTTTTTGAAGCTACGTAGCTGGTAGTGAAACATAAAAATCGGAAATAATGAATGGGACAACTAAACAGAACCTCTGCGATAGCGCAAGCGCAGTTTAGAAGCTCAACACACAAAAGTAGATTTATACACATTTTTATATTAGGTACAGTTTAATAAATAGAAGCGAAATTCGAGGGGGTGCCAGGGACCGTCAAAAATTTTTTCGAGCAAGAATGTTTTGCCACAATACTCCATGTGGCACAGGAAAAAGGCACAAATTTTATCAGCAAAAGCTGCGATGTGCGAGCGCCACGTCTGGGACACTTGGCATGGAATGACCCTTAAATATAAGAGCTACAGAAAGATCACGAAGGTCCTGATACTGTAGGAAGGCATTTGACACACGACGTACGTTTTAGCACTATGCTAATGCTAAAACGTACGTCGTGTGTCAAGTACCTTATATATATAAGGTATGATATATATAAATATATATATTTAGCGGTGGTATGGAGAGTTCTGTACAGAACTGAAATACAGAAACACCGTCCAGAAATACAGCGAGACACATTACTGTCAGAATGAGTGAGATATGAAAAGCAATAGTTTCGCTAACATCGTTCATTACTGTCAAATGCGGCAATATACTAGACCTGGCATAAACATTAGCATAGCCAGCAGTCAGTTTTTATGAATAGGAATCAATGGCCAGCCATCAAGCACTTCTTTGCGACATCCATTACATATTTTATGTGGCATACAGCGCAAACATGCAACATGTGTAGTTCTCATGTAGTACAGGATTCTCATGTAGTCATCTGAGATACAGGACCCCAATAGGTGACACAGCTTGCGTGCATGAGCTTGGCAGTGTCGTGTTCCCAGACCATGTCAGGGTCAGGTGGCATTCTGGCGAAAGGACAGCAGGTTGCACTGATTCGAGACCACTCACGGCCAGACCTTAAGCGTGGCTATTCCGAATTCTTGGACACGTCTTGACTACCTCGAGACACGAAGTTTCCAAGGAGGCTTCCTGGTCAAATGCAGCTGTAGAGCTTCAATGTGCAGTCTTGAAGCAACCTGAAATAGTCAAGTGCACAAAAATAAACACATGATGACAGACAGATCGATCACCTTTTAATCTGACAAGGGCAGCGCTCACACACCAGATTCCATGAAGTGTCATGGCAATGAACAAAACCAGGGATACTCATTAACTTTGCTGTACTTTGAGGGTCTGTTACTCCCTTAGCCAGCTGCAACTGTTTCCGCTGCATGACCTCCGTACAATTAGAAGGATGTTTTTTAGAGAACGCATATTTCTTATCAAAATTGTATAATAGTCACGCTCAAGATGTTTTCGCGCACACACTCTATGTCAAGAAGGAAATAGTTTGCTGCAACTAAAATGGCAATGAAGAGATTAATTAACAAAAACTCATTAATTAACTTTTAATTCCTGACCTGGAGTAGTTGTTTATATTAGAAAGTTGTATCGCGTGCCAATTTATGGCATACACATTTTTTTAATCGCGAAAGTTACACGTAATTCGTGATATTCATCCTTGAATTTGAAGGACGAAATCGAAACTGATAGCGCCTGACGTGCAGGAAACGTCGCTTCTCTGTTACGTAAGCTCGGAGCTACACGTGAAAAGAAGGTGATGATAGTTTAATGAAGGTGGGCCGAAGCAGAATGTGATCAGGAAAATCTGCAAGCATTCACAATACACAAGTAAACAGCTTATTATTTGGGTGCGATGTGTGGTACTTATCTGTAAACATAGAAAGAAAAGGTTGATATTACTGCCGTTTCGGATGCGCGCATCTCGAAAGAAACAAATGAGCACCAAACGCCACATGCAAAGGTAAGGCGATCCGCTGACGCAAGTTAGATGACTTGCCAGTTTTCACGAAAAGGTACGACCACGACGCGCCTTCATTCAAATTTCGTCACTCCCTTGTCGCGGGCAGCTCCGGTCTGACGTAACAGAAAAACCGCGTTTTCTGTGTGCCGGACACGATCAGTTTTTATTTAGCCCTTAAAATTTCACAATAAATATCTCGAGTTACGTAAAACTTTCATGATTTCTGAAAAATGGGTATACCATAAAGCGGCACGCACTACAAATTTCTAATATAAACAACTGCCCTCAAGTCAATAAATAAAAATTAGTTAACGGTTTTTGTTAATTAGTCCCGTCAATGCATTTTTTGTTGCGGCAGAATATTTCCGCCTCGAACTAGAGTACTACTGGAGCGTGACTGTCATAGAGTTTTTTTATAAAAGATATGTACTGTCTGAAAAAAAATCACCCTGTATAGCATGGCAGCAGTATTTTAATAATAATAATAATTGTTGGGGTTTGACGTCCCAAAACCACGATAAGATTATGAGAGACGCCGTAGTGGAGGGCTTCGAAGTTTCGACCACCTGGAGTTCTTAAACGTGCAACTAAATCTAAGCACACGGGTCTAAACCATTTTCGCCTCCATCGAAAATGCGGCCGCGGCGGCCAGGATTCGATCCCGCAACCTGCGGGTCAGCAGTAGAGCACCATAACCACTAGACTAGCAGTATTTTAACGAAGACCTGTAGGTCGCGGGATCGAGTCCCGGCCTCGGCGGCTGCATTTTCGTTGGAGGCGAAAATGTTTGAGGCCCGTGTACTTAGATTTAGCTGCACGTTAAAGAACCCCAGGTAGTCGAATTTCCAGAGCCCTCTACTACGGCGTCTCTCAATCATTTCGTGGTTTTGGGATGTTAAACGCCAAATGTTATTATTAGTTTAACGAAGAAAACGGCAAAATGTGTATACAGCTACACGAAATATGGCGAATGTACGACAAGACTAGGCTTGCCTTCACTGCCTTCTTTCTGTCGCATCATTGTGAGCGTGCCCTTCTAGTGCCTGGCTTCAGAACAGCTGCACGAAGGTGCAGCTATTCTAAAGGCCTAATGTGCCATTTTTTCTTCAGATCTATATCAACAGGCAAAGGTCTCATTTTTCCGTTTGTCTGGAAGGACAACCCACCAGCCAGCGTGACCAGTATAGAGGGTTGGGAGCAAACTCGGGCAAACTGTGCAGCACAAACATCACCTCAAACAATCGAGGTGATGAGAAGCGGTCAAACAAAAAGGAACAGTGCTGAAGTGACTTATATACATATTAAAAACAACAGCTGATTATGGCACGAAATTAGGACAATTAAGGTGCATTGTAAAAGAATGTCAAATGAGGTACCCTGCTGTAAAAAGTGCTAAATATTCATTGCAGACTATGGCGAATAGAATTCAAATAGGATACAGCGAGTGTTTCGAGGTATAATGACGAAGCAATAATTGCTAGAGATTTATGAGCGAAAAGCACAATGCGATTAAGCGGTGCTACATAGTGGGAGATCACGGATTAATTTCAACTACCTGGAGTTCTTCAACGTGCACAAATCAGAGGGCATGGGAGTTTCTGTATCTCGCCCCCTTCTAAATGCAGCTGCCGGGGTCAGGAATAGAACCCGCGTCCTTGGGCTTCGCAGCGTAACGCTTCCAAGTCCATTTTAAGGGATTTTTGTCCACTGCCCACAACATCACTGTAGACTGTATCTTTGTGTTGAAAATAATAACGAACTGAACCACGGCTGGTATAACAAAGGCATCCAATATCCACGAAACACAGCGTTTGAGCAGTATGTTTACTGCCATTATTACTAGCCGGTGTTGTGTTTACTATTAGGTACTAGCACCACACCACATTAGACAAAGCAAGTATCACAGGAGGATGAGGTTATGCTCGTATGCAGTTTGTGGACAAAAAAAAAAAAAAAAAACTACAACTTTGAAGTGAATTCACATTTACCTTTGTTGCATGATAATTTTTAGCATCATAAGATCAAGTCACCACTGTTTCAATTAAATGAAACCGTGCTACAAAAGCTATTGCATCAAAGATTTATAGCAGTCACGCACGCACGCACGCACGGACGGACGCGCGCGCGCGCGCGCGCGCGCACGCACACACACACACACACACACACACACACACACACACACACACACACACACACACACACACACACACACACACACACACACACACACACACACAAACAAACAAGCAAACACGGCGAGAAGTTCGAATATGCAGCGAATAAATACGTATTAAACGTGTTTCAACGTCTGGGTAGCAAAGGAAAGAAACACTAAATTCTAGAGTTTCACGAGCCAAAATCATGATCTGGATATCAGGCATGTTCGGGCCGGGTGCATTAGATTGATTTTGATCAGCTGATCTTACTTACCCTTCAAATATATATCGGTGCAACGTTGCTCTACGTGTCACCACACTCGACTTGCAACCGAGATTTCAACTCGCAATTTCATGTTTTTCTGGCATGTATGGAATAAGGAAACACGATATTGGCGCGCACCACTCCGTTTTACCCACTACTGGATAGTCCAGCGCGGTTTTCGTCGTTGCCAAGCCATTGAAACACGATAGCAAAATCCGTGCAACTGGAACATCAGAAAGACAAGTGGCAAAGCTACGTGTGAAGCGAATAAAAGAGTTGTAGGCAGAAGCCGGCAGAACTCACCTGAAATCTATAACGACCGTAGGAGCGTCGTCCACAGGCTTCGTCTGTCGATGCCACTGGGATCCGTCATGCGCTGCCATCTTGCTCAGGCAAGTTCACGACGAAACGAAGCTTACTGCAGGGACTTCTCCGTCCGGAGGCTGCTTTTCCCAAACACTGAGTGACACTGCTTCAGCCAGTCACGGCAAGCGTGAGCCGACGACACGATACTACGCCACGAATGCATAGCACGGAAGGAAAGTCACGCAAAACGATCAGCCAGACACGGCAAGAGCGAGCCGACGATACGATACTACGCCACGAATGCATAGCACGAAGAAAGTCACGCAAAACAATCACTTGCAATCACGCCTGACGACACAGATTATTCTGGCGGACTAAAGAACGACCACAACGAGACGGATCACGAACAATGCCGCCTAACGACGCCAGGCCAAAATGGCTGTCTCGTATTGATGGCTTCGGCTTTGGATTAAAGTAGCCTCCACGAACGCCTAAATGGTTTCGGTTTTGTTTTGGTGCTATAGAACACACATCCATGCATAGTTAAAGCTCTATTGAATAATATCAGGGTGGAGGAGGCGAAGCGTGCCCTGTGTGTGTCTGTAAGGGCTGTACGGTGGGAGGGGGCGCAGGTGAACGTGCATCCCCTGCTCTAGGGGCTAGGGAGAGTGCGGTGAGGCCGTGCGTGCGTGCCTAGCTGTGCTCAACGTTTGCTGAGCGATTTGGTGGCCCGCGCGGATTATCGTGAAGATATAGTTTAGCTGTGGCGGGCAGAAATGATGACCACGCGAGCTATAATTCTGGTAGTATTGTCGCTCTTTAGGAGACGCGATAAAGCGTCGCCTTGATAACCGGTCTGCGCGGTTATCATGCCAGCTTTGCGGCACATGTTTTTACGGCCGTCGAGTTAGATGTGTTCCCGATCGCCAGTGCGTTCAACACCATGCACGTCCATTTCACTAATAAATGTATGTTTTCTGCCATACATGCTGTCGTAGGAATCTACAAACCTCGCTTGCAAACGTGCGAAGATTCGCAAATTTGTCAGCGCTGCCATTGTTAAACGTTGTCATAACTCTGAATGTTTCGCTTGGGCGCAAGATTTTTTAAGAACCCTGTTTACTTGTAGACGTTTTCGAAGCGCCGTTTTCAGCAATATCGTAACTGAAGCCATAACACAATACGTGCGTAATTCCACATTTTACGAATCCATGTTATATATTCTCAACCAAAATTTTTCGGTATACCACAAGCCAAAGCAGCGAACTGTATCTTGGTCGCAGCCAGTGAAGCTTTCTTTTTTAAAAAAACCCACCCTGTATATGCAGAACCATCACTGACTCCCTTGGAGCAAGGGAGTCATCTATTTCATTCAGGAGCGTCGACCAGAGCATTGTGACTCCCCTTAGAAAAAAAGGTGGTCATCGGCTGCCACAAAGAGAGTCAAGCAGACGTGACTCCCTTTTGACTCTCTTTTTTTTAAGAGTGTAGATAACATTTTACATGACCACAAGTTTTGCCTGCGGCACAATTTTAATATTTATCTGTTGCTCCTTATCGCGCCAATTTTCTGCGGTTGTCACACGGTGCGTTTCGATCGCCATCGAGCCACATCGGGATGAAAATGTTCGACGATTTGCCCCTTTCTGCAGTTTGCACAAAGGAACCAATCGCGATCGAAAAATACGGCTCCGATAAGGCTCGATAGCGATAGCAAATGCACCGTGTGCCAGCCAGCCGTATTACCTTGCCCATTTTAATGCACTAGCATACTGCAGGGGGTGGCTTACGGTCTAGAATCTAGATGACAGTTTTATGCTTATGAAGTCCGAAAAACACGTGGACGAAGCAGAGATACACACAGGACAAGCGCTTGTCTTGTATTCATTCTAAAAAGACAGGCCCTGCAAACACGGACACAAGAAACAAGTCAGGACACCACAAACGCCGGCGTTTGTGTGTGTATCACTGCTTCGTCCCCGTGTTTTTTCTTTTTGTTTTTTTGCGCGCGCTTCATAACCATGAACCGATTCCAACTAGGTCAGATAGCTGTATTGGCAATTTTATGTTTCATTTAAAATATCAGTATCCAGCACATACAACTCCGTTGATAAGCAGTATGAGACTTCGCGGCTACCGTTTGACGTGATTCAACGCTTGAGGTCCGTGTATATATATATATATATATATATATATATATATATATATATATATATATATATATATATATATATATATATATATATTGTAGTGAACAATACAGACGACGACGAAGCAGCCAAGAAAGCAAGCCACATCGTTGGTGGTAGCCACGCGACCCGAGCTTGCGCTTGCTTGGATTTTGGACCCTCGACGTTCCTCGACGTTCCTCGACGTTCCTCGACGTTCCTCGTCGTTCCTTCACGTTTGTACGTGAATAAACCACGTGACATTTGGTGGAGGTACGTGGATTCTCCGTACGAACGTGGAACTTCGCTCCCGCAAGCTCCCCCCTGTCCGTGACCCCAACATGGCCAACGAGACCCCTCCTCAGGCTGGACCTTCGGCTGTCCACGTCACCTGCGGCGCCGTGTATCGTCGAGGAATGTCGAGGAACGTCGAGGGTCCAAAATCCAAGCAAGCGCAAGCTCGGGTCGCGTGGCTACCACCAACGATGTGGCTTGCTTTCTTGGCTGCTTCGTCGTCGTCAGTCGTCTGTATTCTTCACTACAATATATATATATATATATATATAGACCGTTTTCACGGAGAGGAGGAGCGTAGCCTCGAACCGGTGTATTTTCACCGCTTTCTCCCTCTCCACCTCGGCCGACCGCTGCCGCTGGTGTGTGCGGATTCCCGAGTTTTGCACTGCGTGGTGCGTGAGAGGTCAGCGTGTTTCCATTTTTCGACGTGCTGAAACAATTGTGCTGCCGCAAATCGAAATGTAGGACGAGAACAGGTCGACAAGCTACCACTGCGCTGTGTTTGGCTGCGGCAACAGCTACGGAAGCCTGAAAGACTGGCAGCCAAGGCATGCGAAGTGCACAATGTTTTTAAATGACTTCGCTTCTCTCAGGTCGCACGCCTTCTTCTCCGACAAAATTAATAGTACATTATTATATGTGGTGTCTGCACTTATGGCCATTTCTCCAAGTCACCACACCAGCTTGTGATTGTGCTTGGGTGCTGGTACACTTTATCATCTGCACCAAAGAGAACCAATGTCAAGGCTGACGATTAATACAAAAAATGTTTGGCCAAGAGTTGTTCTCATGAACCTCTCTGATTTCTATGCTACAGCACGTGATTTACAATGCCTGCGGCTAGAAAATGTGCCATCTTAGTGCGTGCAATTTCGAGATGATTGAATGAGCAATTTTCAATCTACATGACAGAAAGGCCCGCATGACATGTGTTCTTTGGCGTAGGTACGCGTTTCTAACGTTTCGTCGAGAGCACGTTCTTTCTCGACTTGTCAATTTTGTGACGATAACTGGGGTAGCGTTATGACAACCGCACTTTTTTTTTTCGCGCGGCAGCCTGGGTGTCGTGAATAATCGGCCCACGTTCGTTAAAGCCAGGTCGTTACCTGGACACGTGCGCTCGTCGTAATGCTTCTGAAATACTCACCCGAAAACAAATTGACAATAATGTTACCAAAAACGAGCGCCCTTTCGGTGTATCGCTAGTGGCGGCGGCTCGCGCCGAAGCGAACTTACGCCATGCCACGCTTCCAGATGTGCAACAGGCTTATTTTTATTTTATCATCGGTGTTGTTTCTACGCCGAATTTTGAGCTCACACGTCGTACTTCTGTTCCATATCCTGTGCAAGGATCAGAGGCCACAAGCTACGACGGCGACACAAATAAACACAGGCATCGGTGTTTGTGATCCTGTCGTTCCGTGAACATTGTATTGCAACGTGCCAAGCGGAACCAAAATGGTCTGTTAGGGATTAGAGTTACGTTGAACTCGAATAATCACGGCACGGAAACCCGGGAGCCATCTTAAACACTAATGCGCACACCTAGCGCGCAGTCGGACAATGGCCTACGTGTTCGCTCGTCTCCATTTACGTTTCTCCGATTATACTTCGACAGTTGTCCTAAATGTTAACGCTCTTTTATAGTGATTATTCTAAGAACCTCACCCGGCCAGCTATAACAAAACATACAAATTGCAATTACCAATTTACACATGCTGCTTAAGAACTGCATTGGCATTATTCTCATCGGCGCTGCTGCGGGAACGTCTCGTGGGCCGCCGCTGCTTGCTGTTTCAGCCATTTTGAAGCTGAGAGCTTAGCGATTATTTATCAGCGCCTTTACACTCGAAAAGCGTTGCCCTGTTTTGCCCGTGTACCGCGAAGAACAGCAATACCTTGTGAACCGAGCGCATACGCTGCATACGCCGCCGCAGAACCCCACACACCGGAAGGGCGGCGAAACGTCGCAGACGATAGACGGCGCTGCGGCGGTGAAGTGCTTTAAAAATGGCAGCCTCCTTGTGAAATTGGTGTATAGGTGCTCGTTAAAGAACTTATTGGAGGTGGTCGAAATTTCCGGAGCCCTCCACTACGGCGTCCCTCATAATCACATCGTGGTTTTAGGACGTGAAACCCTAAAAATTATAGAAGGTGAATCAATGCATGAAGCCGGCCACGTTGTCGCCTCTAGCTCAACATAAAGAAGTCAGCCTTGGATGGGCTCATTCTACAGACATCCTCTATAAGCAAGGAACGCCATGAGCTATAAATAACACTGAAGGAATGTCAGGTGACAGCGGTATCACGCTCTGGCAAAGCACAGTAATGGTGAAAGTGAAAGCTCACGTTAGGCTCGCTCTGTGGCACGGACCATGCCGCCGGTAACTTTGACTACACTCTCCCAAATTGTGTAGGTGTCCGCACACATGAAGTGAGAGCAAAACAACGCTGTTCAAAGGGTAAAACGCCAGAAATTGCGGTTTAAAGCAACGCGTTCAACCGTCCAAGTTCCTTCGCCGGAGCAACGTGAGATCACGTGATCCAACCCTGCACGTCACAACGATTTCAGCGCCCGCGCCTGCAGTGGTGGGCCTCGCGCCCCATAGTCTTTGACATAGGAAGTTCCACAAAATTTCGAAGCACCAGCTTTGTTAAAGTACGCAAATGAAATTTGTGACGTCACACTGACTTTCACGCGCCGAATTTTCGGCGCGATATTCGAAAATGATATTTGGCTTTCATTTCCCCTTGCAATAATTTTCCTGTGATTGCGAATTAATAACAACAGAATTCAGTAGAAAAAATTTATAAGCCCAACATCTCGCTGATCGCGGGCTGGAGCAGAGCATTAATTATGACATTCAAGTGTTGGTTTCGAATCTCAGCATACTTACCCAGCGTGCAGCGCGTGCACGGAGCTGAGCGAGGAAGGTTCATGCAAGTCTGGTTGAAAGGAGCGTAGAAGGGATCGTCCGAAGGAATGTCGAAGGAGAAGCAATTTGATGCGTTGCGTCTTCCTGGAGAGCAGCAATCGATGACGTTGTTGGGATCTGCGCTTTCAGAGATAAAATTAATAATTACATTTCTACAAGTGTAATTAGATTACACTACAGCTGGCCCGGCCCAAGCGATGAGATTACATTACTGTTACAACTGAAAAGTAATAGAATTACTTTTTAAATTATAAACTGTAACAAAAGTTGGCTCCATCTTTCTGGGGACTTGCAGCTAAAGCAGAGGTGGCGAAATTACTCCTAAAAACTCATTAAATTGAGTTACAAATTGAAGGTGCTCAAAATCAATGACATTAAATCACTATTGCATTTAAATATGAATGAAGTTACTTCGAAATTACTTTAACAAAAGTTATTCAAGCAACGCTATTCAAGGTGTCGAGTTCGGATGCTACGCGCCTTTTCTATGGGCCGGCCTCGATTCAACGTTTGAGGTATGGCACTCAGGCTTACTCGTCCTTCTTATTTTTCTTTGCATTTTTAAGGTCAATTTTTTATGCCGTAAGGGAAGCGGCCTTGCTATGTTTTAGTCAAAAGTAATTAGGAAAGTAATGAGAAACTTTCTCGAAGTTCCGCGTTTGAAGCATTTCATTACATTACTAAATTACAGGCCCGCAAAAACAATATCTTACATTAATAATTTGACCGCGCATTGCAAAAAAAGGAAAAAAAAGAAAAAGGAAGACCTTCGTGCTAACCATTTCACGGAAGAACAACTGTCGTGTCCCGCTCCGAGCAAAAAACACGATTTGGGAAATTTTTGACATTGAGTATCTTGGAAGATGGTAAGGATATTTGTGTTAGCGAACCTTCCATCATGCTCACGGGTTCTGAGTTTGACTGTGCGAAAGGAAGGTGTCAATTTTCACCGTATCCTGCTTCTGCTGTTCTTTTCACATTGGCCCTCTCTGCTTTGTGCCGCTCCCTTAAATCTTTTATCTTAGCATGTGCGCGTGCCCGTTTGAGACGAGTCTGCACGAAGGTTACGTTTTTTCTAAAGACAAATAAAACCACAGTTTCGGCGCAAGGACCAAATATTAATGAATGCGATAGCAACAAATAAGAATGCCATACGAAGGCTGGCCGCTTTAGGAGCGCTACAGTGAGTCGAAAACACGAGTTTGCCAAGTAAGCAGCCGGCGTGCTGCTGTGTGGCCAGACATCTGCGAAGAGAGAGACTCGATGCGGTGTAACGTGCCGCGCTGCGGAATGAAGGGTCGCTGGTCCGAATGCCTGGACGCCGGCTTCGGAAAAAGTTTTCGCAGTGACTATTCTATGGTCCAGACCACAGAATAGAGTGCAGCTTTATTCTGTGGACCACACAATAAGCTTGCGCGCTGTGGGCTGTGCAGAAATGTTCTGTAGCCCAAGCAGCCCACCTCTCTTGACGACGGTTTCTGCGCACCAGACCACAGAATAGAGTCCCAATCTGTTCCGTGGACCAGACCACAGGGTAAACTGCAGCTTTGTTGTGTGAACTAGACCACAAAATAAAGTGCAGCTTTATTTTGTGGACCACACCAAAAAGACTTGTGCTGTGGACCGTGCGCACCAGACATCGCTGTAGCCCAAACAGCCCACCTCTCTTGACGACGGGTTTCTCTCACAAATTGGTAGGGTTTATTCTGTGGTCTAATTCACAGAATAAGCACTGCGCCCTCCTCTCTTGACAGCTTTTCTCGCGAATCGCAATATTCGCTCGCAGCTTTGTGAATAAGTCCGGACCAAGGAGGCCATTTCCGGGCATAGTACGCGAGATGGAAGACGCTTATGCGTGAAAGGTTCGAAATACGAAGGCGAAGCCCACCTTTGGCATGCTTGCTGGTCTGACATGCCAAAGCAGGTAAACTTGTCGCGAATTTAAGCAGCAAAAAGAAGGCGTATAATAACAAATGACAGCGGTTCTAAAAGTTTCTGGACCTGATCTATCGAGTGCGGAACAGTTAAGTCACTTTCACCACATTACATTTGTGCCATGCAAAAAGAAAATGTGCACTAAGATCTGCACAGGAGACTCAAATTTTGAGCGATCCTCCCGATTGTGCGAACACAGCCACAGATTTCCTTAAGAACAGCGTCAACGCCACCGCGAGAAGGGAATCATAACGACAAAGGGCGACACTACTAAAATACTCTGGCCCTGATCTCTCGCGTCAGGACACACTTCAGTCAATTCCATCGCAGTGCATTAGTGTTGTGCAAAAAACGCGCACTGAGAGTGGCAAGGGGCTACTTTAGATGTTTCTATAAAGTTTTCAGACGTTGACAATCATACAAGTACTCGTAATTATACGGCGCGGGCAAGTGTATCTAATTAAGTGACAAAGTGTACTGTGTCCAGTGACAACTAGTAGGTTCACGCCAATCTTATTGCGCTTTTTTTTTTGCTTGACACAGGTGTACTGCGGCGAAAGTGGCTTAAGCGTTGCGTATTCGATGGATCAAGGCCAGAAAATTTTATACACGCTGTCATTTGTTATTATTGTTTTCTTTTCGCGGTGGCGTTAGCGTTCTTTTACGGGTGATTTATGGCCCCGCCCATTCAGAAGGATTGCTCAAAATTCGAGTCTCCCGTGCAAATGTTAGTGCACTTTTTCGCATGCCATAAACGTACTGTGGTGAAAGTGACTTTAGTGTTCCGCACGCGATAGATCAGGTTCACGAAATTTTAGAACCGCTGTCATTTGTTATCATTATACGCCTTCGTTTTTCTGCTTCCGTTCACAATAACAAGTTTTTCTGCGGCTAATATCAATACTGGCATATGTCAAAACACTGGAATCTTCCACGCATACGCGTCTTCAATAGCGATTCACAGATTCGCGAGAGAAGCTGTCTTCAAGGGAGCTCGAGCGTTGGCAAATCGAAGTCTTCATGGGGTGGGTTCAGTTCCTTCTGAGGGCATTAACAGTGCCTTTTCTGTGGACCGGACCACAGAATGAACTTTCGCAATTTCTGACAGAAAAGCGTCGGCAAGAGAGGCGGGCTGCTTGGGCTACAGAACATTTCTGCACAGCCCACAGCGTGCAAGTTTATTGTGTGGTCCACAGAATAAAGCTGCACTCTATTCTGTCGTCTGGTCCACAGAATAAAGCTGCACTCTATTCCGTGGTCTCGACCACAGAATAGTCACTGCGAAAAGTTTTATTCTCGACCATATTGCAAGCTTGTGCAGGATGTGTCTTCCCGTGTTGCTTTGCGCGACTCGTTCCGCGTGCGGAGACAGACCGCATGTTCAGATATAAGGAAATTACCAAGCACTACAGATTAGGGAAGCAGCATTACCCACCACCACGCTCCTCATTAAATAAGCACCAGGTGACAGCGTGGCGCCTATTACAAACAAACATGTTCCCCAACCCAATCGCTTATATTCATTCTAGCAGAATTCTTGTTTGAGCTAGTTGGTACTGGTTCATTTGGTACTGTTCACAAAAGAACAGGACGGCGCCCGTCCTGTTCTTTTGCGTTACGTGTCCTTGTTCGATTTGCGCCAAAAGTATCCTCAGTTAAAATCATTGTTACCCGGACCTCTATTCAGACAGATGTGAACATTGCAATCAGCGGGCGGACCTCAAACACATTATCTGAGCTTGCCTCAACATCGTGAAGGGGCCACACAACACATATATGAATACGGAGCAGTGGGAGACCGCGCTGCTAAGCTCGAGCATCGAGGACCAACTACAGGTCATCAGGCAAGCCGAAGATGCCGCTAGGGCCGAAGGACTCCTATCTGCCATCTCAGGAAGGGGGGATAAACTCCTCTGACACTTGCCGTTTCATTAAAAGTTGTTTCTCTCTCTCTCTCGACCATATTGCAGTAATGCCACGACACTGACACAACTGAAGGCAGCTCGGCGCAATGACCGAAGAAGATAACGACGACGTGTTTTCGAGTAGTAAACAAATAAACCTGTGCCGATCCAAGGTCTTGTGTGGTTTTGTCACGGACAAAACCACACAAGATGTATATATATATATATATATATATATATATATGTGTATATAGACAGAAATTATGAAAAGGCTGTCTTCGCTTGCCGCAAGACAAATTGAAAAATGATATACGCTTCTAAATACTGTTTATTTGTCAACCTTCGGATCGGAGACTGATCTTTATCAAGATCTTGATCGGAGACCGGTCTTGATAAAGAAGCGTTGATGATTAAACAGTCCCTTAGAAGGGTAAATCCCTTTGCGATATATATAAATATATATATATATATATATATATATATATATATATATATATATATATATATATATATATATATATATATATATATATATATATATATATATATATATATATATATATATATATATAGGCAGGCATCGTGGTGGAGTGGCCGTAGCGTAATCCCATACCACTACAACACCACCACCCAGGAAACCACTAACGGTACAAACGAGCACCCATCTATGAACACACCCTGTGACACTGTGATTGTAAACCTATCGGATACGAATTTGTCACCTGACGAAGAAAAACTGCTATCCAAAGGACTAAGCTTCTGCCCAACCACGAAACGTTTTGACGAATTTCACTTGCTCCGAGACCTCGACAACTTCGCTAGAAGTTTGAGGTTGCGCGAATATTTCTTGGACAGGCCTTCTAACCACGAAAACATTCACCGTCGTAGAACAAATGATTGGACACCGAACAGTAACCGAGACAAGTGTCTGGACCTTTATATCACCGCAGTACAGAAAGATATAGTAAATGAATACCACAGACAGAAAGGAAAGCGAGAAAACTTGACAAAATCTGAAAAAATGAGTATGAGAAATCTGGCATCTAGGACAGACATAACAATAAAACCCGCTGACAAAGGAGGAGCAATTGTAGTCCTTAATACAACCGACTACTTACAAGAAGCATACCGCCAACTAGACGACTCAAAATTTTACGAACGCCTCCCAGGGGATCCGACAGACGAATACAAACGTATCGTATCAACAGAACTAAAGAAACTGTTGGACGCAGAAAGGATAACCAACACTGACCACAAACTAATGCGAGCGTCATACCCTCGTCCAGGTCGCTTCTACATCCTCCCAAAAATTCATAAGCCCGGTAACCCAGGTCGACCAATCATATCAGGCATAGGTACAATAACTGAACCCATATCAGGGTACGTGGACAAAATAATAAGCCACATTCCATGCACTCTCGCGTCGTACGTAAAGGACACCACACATTTTCTTCGAGACATTGCAGGTCTGTGTGTGCCGAAAAACTCGTACTTGGTTACTCTTGATGTGTCCTCATTGTATACAAATATTCCTCACGATGACGGCATAGCTGCATTACAAAACATGTACACAGACCATAGACAACCTGACACCCCAGATTTCTCTGCAATCGCAACTTTGACGAGGATGGTCCTAGAATTAAATTCATTTGAATTTAACCAAGAGTATTTTCGACAAATTAGCGGGACCGCTATGGGCACCAAAATGGCATCCAACTATGCCAACATATTTATGGGAAAGCTAGAATCCGAATTTCTTGCACAAAGTTCCTTGAAACCACTGTTATACAGAAGATACATAGACGACATCTTTCTTATTTGGACCCACAGCGAGGATGAACTTCTCAATTTTATCGACACTTACAACGCTGTACATCCAAACATACACTTCACACACACCTACTCGCAAGAAACCGTAAATTTTCTTGACGTTACCGTAACGATAGAACAAGACAAACTTTCTACAACCCTATACCGCAAATCAACGGATCGACAACAATACCTCTATTACCAGAGCGATCACCCGCGCCACTGTAAAAACAGTATTCCATACAGCCAGGCTCACCTGTTTAAGCGAATCTGCTCAAAAGACGCTGATTTTGACACGAACTCACAGTGGCTAAAACTTATGCTCGATAAACAAAAATACCCCTCACATGTAATTGAGGACGCCGTTCAAAAAGCCAGAAAACTGAAGCGTGATGACTTACTTATGAAGCGGCCACCGCAACAAGACCCGCAACGGACAAACCTCTGCTTAACTTACAGCACGAACTTTCCCAATGTAAACAAAATCCTTAAACGACATTACAACATTCTGGAACAAAGTGAACGTCTGAAACGCGCATTTCCATTCGCCCCTGGCGTCGTTTACCGACGACCACGCAACCTCAAAGACACACTTGTGCACTCTCAGATCAATACTTCACCCCCTAATAATTCATGCCGACCTTGTTTAAAGTCGCGATGTCTTGTATGTAAAGCGATGCGAGAAACAGACAAGGCAACCAGCACACACTCCAAGTTTTCGATTAACATACGAGGAAACCTAACATGCGATTCATCTAATGTGGTATACCTACTCGAATGCAACGTGTGCAGTATGCAGTACATCGGACAAACAGAAACACCATTTAGGATTCGTTTCAATAATCACAGAGCCCATGCGAAATCAGCCCCAAGTCTACCTCTATCAAAACATCTCAACCTTCCCGACCATGCATTCGACAAACTATCAGTAACACTCTTAGAAACGGGATTTAAATCAAACCGAGAACGTGAACAACGAGAGTCATACCTCATCCACCGATTTAACACCCTCGAAAGAGGAATAAATGAGAATCCGAGTACACTTGCAGCAATTAAAGCATTAGAAAACAATAACGGCAATAATGACAATAATAACTGAAGTGTTCACGGCACTGCAGCTGCGACGGTCACTGGACAGCTGAAAATACTTCCAAGTGTAACTAATTTCTAAGTACAGCTGTCATCTGTTGCTGTTTCTACCTTACTAACCAATCAATTCTGTCAAGCATGACATGTCTGACAGCGCCCTTGTGCACAATCAGGAGCCCCCGACTGCGGAATCCAGGAGCGGGCCAAAATTGACATTGCGCCCGCTTGCTAGCCTTTCCGGCAATACGCGGCGGCCCCCCTTACGGGGTCGAGACGTCAACGTGGCACTGAGTAGTTAAAGGCTTAACTTCTTAAAAAAGCTCCTTTTTGTCCCCACACCGCACCGGGGAGCGTATTATGATTTCCTGGCGCGGCAGCGCACGCGAGAGAGAAAAAAGAGAGAGCGAGGAGGACGCCAGCGGCCCCTCGACGAGCGCTTGCGCGCTATTGGTTCTTCTCGTGGCGTCACGTGGCTGGGCTGGCGAGCACGTTTCCGCACGCACGGAGGAGTGTTTACGGCTGTTCCATCGTTCGGAAGCACCCCTCGCCACGCCGAGACGCCGCAGATACGCGCGCCGAGGGCGCCTGCAAGCGGGTTTCGATAGTTTCGATGAGCAACGTGGTTCCGAGTGTCAACGTGAAGTGCCTCCGCGTCGACCTGTGCACGGACGGCGACGCACACGAGTGGATCGCCAGCTACAGTAGGAAAACCAACACGACATGGATCGTCGACAGGGAAACCCGAAATCCAAAGAGGCAAGTTCACGTGTTCGTTTCTTTTACAAGTGGCGAATAGGCCCAGTCTAATAATAACATTTGATGATATCGACGCCAATGGCGGAAATGCTAAATGCGAAAGCGCTGAATGCTCGCTCATCGTATTGAAAGGCGCGACGCTGTGTTTTGGACTGAATGCTGCAATGATATTGTGCACTAAAGCCGCAGCTGCAGCATGGAAATGTCGCTGCTGAAGTCGGCAAAACTGTCAATGACTGGTACGATTAGTGTACTTGAAAGGTTGTTTTGAACTGAAACCAAGAGGCCTCTGTTTTCACTGTGAATTTTGGTGATATTGTGTGATTATTTTCCATTTTTGGAAAGCCATGCCTGCAATAGCCGCGTCCATTGAACCATGCTTAACTGCAGAATATTTTATCACCAACTTTTTGCGGCCCTGTCGCCCGTTTGGCTCGTTCAAAAGTTTGAGTGGCAGATCGGATCGCGCCGCAAGCAACGCACTGCTGAAGCATTAACCCCCTAGCATACGGCCATGCAGGCCCGTAGCCAGGAATTTTTTTCGGGGTGCGCCCACTTGCTGAAAACTTTGACTATTTGAGCAAAACGCCTATTTCCAATATTTATGTTCGGTAAAACACCATATATAATAAAAATTTGGGAGGGGGGGGGCAGGAGCCCCCCCCCCCCTGGCTACGGGCCTGCGGCCATGTAATGTTTGCATTTTCGATAGTCCATTTTCGCGTGTTTACGCCCCCATTTAACATTTCTACATGTCACTGTACGTCCTAGACCATGCGGTCACCCTTAGCGTCGCGCCTTTCGATACGGTGAGCGAGCATTTAGCGCTTTCGCATTTAGCATTTTCGCAATTGGCGTCGATATCATCAAATGTTATTATTAGACTGGCCTATTCACCACTTGTAGAAGAAACGAACACGTGAACTTACCTCTTTGGATTTCGGGTTTCCCGGTCGACGATCCATGTCGTGTTCGTTTTCCTACTGTAGCTGGCGATCCACTCGTGTGCGTCGCCGTCCGTGCACAGGTCGACGCGGAGGCACTTCACGTTTGATCGGCAGTTAGAACTTGCATCTAACTCACGCGTGAACATCCGCGTGCTCATCGAAACCTGCTCGATGTTACATGGGCTATGAGATCTGGCGTTTATTTCGCACGTAGGCGTACTCGTGTCCAACATGTCACTCGGAAGCACGTTTAGTGAAACCCGCTCAACGCGAGATGGGCAAGCGCAACTCGGAACAGGCGCGCGTACTTGAGCGTCCGCCATGTGCGTGGCGCGAATCTGCGGCGTGGCTAGGAGGAGGGTGCTTCCGTACGATGGAACAGCCGTAAACACTACTCCGTGCGTGCGTGCGTTCGTAAACGCTCTCGCGTGCCCAGCCACGTGACCCTAAGAGGAGAACCAATAGCGCGCAAGCGGTCGCGGAGGAGCCGCTCGCGTCCTCCTCGCTCTCTCTTTTTTCTCTCTCGCGTGCGCTGCCGCGCCAGGAAATCATAATACGCCACCGGCGTAGAGACGTCCACGGGGCACTGAGTAGTTAAAGGCTTAACTTCATAAAAAAAGGTCCTTTTTACCCCACACCGCACCGCCGGAGCCACGAGGCGCTGCCTGGTCGGGAACAATACGTTAATGGAGGGAAGGATATGCAGGCCGCGGACATCTTAAAAGTGATCGTCGGAGGGGTGGAAGGGGGCGGTCGGAGAAAGGGGGGGTGGTCTACCTCATGTTTTCACTTTTTTTATCTCTTTTTTTTATTATTATTATTACTATTCCGCGTACCCTCACTCCTCTAAGATTGTATAAAGCTGAGCACCAACAAACTGTACCCTCATTCCTGATGAAGGCCAGACTCTGGCTGAAACGTCGAAACAAACAACGTTGTGACTTCTCACGGAGGATCTACTTGACTATATATATATATATATATATATATATATATATATATATATATATATACAGACGCAGTGTAGCACGGCGACGGCACACATGCGACGACTGTCCACGTAATTGCTATCGCAATAGTAAACCAGTTGGTCGTTTGTTCGTGCTGAACTTGTGTTTCTTGGTCTTGTCTAGTGATTAACGACGAACACCTTCTATCACTATTCATTATATTACAGAAAAAATGTAATTAGCTTGGCGTGCACTCACTTCCGAGGTCGACGATCTCCCCTGGATCGGGCATGAGAGGCGCCAGGGCGAAGTCATGATCGATGAACTGTCCCAGCTGCATCACCATGTGCGTGATGTCGGTGGCAGGGTTGCTTACGTTCGGGTGAACCGTGTACGAGATCTTGCGAGCGTTGGGTAACGGACTACCGTCGGCTGCCACACGTGGAGAACTGACACCTGCGACGGACATTAGAACAACAAAGTCACAGTTTCGCCGCAATGGCGAAGCAATGAATGCGATAGCAGCAAATTGTAATTTTTATACGAACAAAGGCCAACTCCGTTAGGATCCGTTCTGGCGCAACTCTACGAGCAAGGGGATACGGCAACACCGCCTAGACTATTGACAAGGCCCCTCCAGAGAGAGCGTGACGTCACGCTAGTTGCCCACCTGCACGCACCCCGTCCGTCGTCTCCACTCGTTCTCGTTATATCTGCTATGGGCACTTACTGAAAGCCGGTGTTTCTTTTTTTGTTCCTGCGCGGTCTGCATTTGTTTACGCTTGCCTTTACACCTTACAGGCATCGAACTGTAACAAGAATCAGACATGCATTTCTAGAAGTGGTTTTATTAGGACGAAAGGCTAAAACCGTCCTACCTCATTCCTTGTTCAAGGTTTTGATTTTTCTGTCAGCAGCATTTTTTTTTGTGCGGTGCTTTGGATGGTGCAGTAATGCTTTCATTTGGGCCAGTTGGTGCAAATTTGTAACTTGATTCATGGCTGCGCTAAAAACACGGACAACAGAAGAGACGTACACAGGACGTCTCGCCCGTCCTGTGTACGTCTCTTTTGTTATCCGTGTTTTTAGCGCAGCCATGAATCAAGTTACAACTTTGGATGGTGTCGTTTCGAAGTCTACAAAAGTTGTTCAAAGCGACATTTGTTGCAACACGCACTACAATCCGCACGATAGTCTCAGAGGTATGGCCATTTTCGCAAGTCTTTAGCTCAACATTTTCTAGCAGTGATGTGGAAATGGAGCTGACAATGCCTCGTTGGTTGTTCGACGGGAGGAACGCCTTTGCATTTTCTGCCTTGGTGAGCTTTTCGAAAACAAGCGTTGCCACCAGCATCATGTGCACAGTACATGGCTGCGGAAGCTTTAAGCTTCCTCTTGACAAGCTGCCATTCATTGTGTTAGCTTCCACATCTATGTTCCTGCTCTTCAGAACGAGTACGCCGCTGCAAAGTCCTTCCCGACGCTGCGTCGAAATGTGACAGCTTTCTGATGAAGTCAGCCTCGAGGAAGTGGAGTTCGCAGACCTGCGCCAAGCATAACACAGACTTAATTACTTTCTTACGAAACGGGCTAATGGGAACTTTGACACGACCCTGAGTATTTCTGCTCTATTTTACCGCACTGCCCTACCTGAAGCGCGACAAAACTACCATCACCGCACACGATACTCGCTCCGTTCAACAGTAACAGAGAAAGAACACCAGCAATGCGACAGAGCCGGTAAAAGAGCAAATTTCAGCAGTTTCTCACCTTGGAGTGTATGCTTGGTGTGAAATCCTTTCGCGGATTGGCTTTTATCCAAGACTTCTTCCGAGCTTCATCCTTGGGGAATGCGAAAACACGCACTTTCGGACCACTGCCATAATTGCCGCGGCATCCGGGAACACAACAACGTCCCATGTCGCACTGATCGAGGTGTAATCACATACTCACAAATGCAACACCAATAAAATAAGACACGTGGCAACAGACGAAGACTCAGAGCAGTGAGATGCAGCACCAAGGCTAACGCAGTCTAACCAGCGAAGCAGGTAGCGAAGGAAAGGCAAACCTGTCGTGGCTTGTCCGCCGTTCGGGGTAAAAAAGTGCGCGGGGTCACCAGCACCTACACCTGAGCGACGCGTCCTCGGCCACTGGACAGTAGACAGTAGGACAACTAGCGTGACGTATGCCGTCTGGAGAGAGGGGTATGAACAGGCCTTGTGAATAGTCTAGGTGGTGTTGGATACGGCCGCTCCAGGGAGAGAAGCGGTTTTCGGGCTGAAGTAAGCGCAGCACGTATACAAGGAGCCGTGTATATTGATCTCAGTAGAGATAGCGCACGACAGCGCCCTTTTGATCAAAGTTCGCAGCTCCCGCCAAATCGACGCACTCTCCCCAGTGAACTTCCACGCAGTGAAACTTGGTTGCGCCATGGAAAGGACGTAATAGATGCAACTAAATACACGGTAACTGCAGATTTGTCTCTTGCGAGTGCCTCGTGCAGATGGTTGAGGGTTGAAGGCCTGCATAGGCCTGCATATCATCGTAGCAGACTTTTGGGCGCGGCGCTGCCATCGGCGGCACCGTCACTGCGGGGAGAACCATCCCATTTGAGCCAATGTGCAAACGACTTTTCACATGAAACCAAAAATATGCTAGGCAGTAAAGTAACTGTGATCAATTACATTTGCGGATGAAGTAATTTCAAAAGGTTTCGGTCAGAGGCGAGAGAGCATACACGCAGGCTATGTACGCTGTTTCTGTAGTTTCTATATACGCAGCCCATGTAAAGTAATTCTTTTATGAATATATTCTTTTCATGTAATTCCTTCGCAAAAATGTATATCGCTACAATATGTGCTTCTCGTCTGGGTTTGTTATGTTCATTGTATATTTACTTATATGCCTCTATGCCAAACATGGGCAGGAACCGCGTCAAGCTCCTTTGTTGTAGCTTTTTGTTCCTGTCCAAGCATTTCTCTCCTTTTTTGTAAGAGGCAAAAAATGTGAAATAAACAATCTTAAAAAAATATCAGTTTAACCAGAGGATGTCAAGTTGGCTACCGCACAAACATCCAATCTGGCCAGTGCATTGCTACGAAGTGCTCTGAATGGGGATGCGCATTGCTAAATATTTTCTCATAAGCTCATTTACGATGAGGCATGCTTTAGAGTTAGCCTCTGCATGCGACATATGTCACCTACCTGCCCGTGATAATTGCGGTAAGCAATGTATGCCATTGAGCAATGCGGACAGAGTGGCACGACAACGGAACCTGAGCGTTTGTGAATTCTGCATTGCTCTCTCTGCCTCGGTTGGCAGCAAACAAAAAAGTTGGCCGCGTATCTGCGTGCTTCGTTGCAAATGTCGTCGAAAGACGATAGTCTTCTGCCGGCCGCTGCTGCGCCGTTCCAGCGCTGTTTCAGTGCCGTTTCAGTGCCGTTTCAGGGCCGTTTCAGCGCAGCCTATAGGAAGCACTAGCATTTTGAGCGCAGCCTAAGAAACACTAGGGTCTTTAGAATTACATATCTATGTATTTTCTAGTAAAGGGACACACTATCTAATACTTACGTATTGGTGTTGCGCCTCAGATATGAGTAGTATTTGCTTTTTGATCGACAATGTTCCCAAGTATGAACGCAGCTACCAGTTCAAGGTGGCTGGGCGTTCAGCAAGTGCTTAAACATTGGCCGGGTGGTTGAATCGTGAGACAGACAGACAGACAGAAATACCGACGGACAGACAGACCAAAATTTCTGCGTTGAAGTATCCCAAGAAAGACTATCGTCTTTAATAAACTCACCGTCCTGATAGGCTGGGGGAAGCAAGCGATTCATGCAAGAATTCGCTGAGCCCCATCCCGGGTTTTGAAGGTTGTTGCACCTCCCGTCGGCTTCGCGGTACCTCCTGGCCGAGTTGCAGGTGATATTCGTGAGCGGGCAGAAGCCGGACAGCGCTGTCGAGCTGATGTCCGTCGCTGCCAGCCTCTCGACAACGTCTTCGCTCCAGGTTTCCCCGGAGCTGCGTCGCGTACTCCGCGTTCACATAACATATTGGCGGTTCATGCTTCTGCAATCAAGTCTTAATGAGTTCCTTTAACATGAGCCAACCTCAAGTTCCGTACTGATTGCTCGATTGGTTTACCAGGTTTAATGTCCCAAACCATTTAATGTCCCAAGGGCTCTGCATAATTTCGACCACCTGGGGTTCTTTAACGTGCACTGACACCGCTTCGCCTTCAAGAGCAGAACACTATAGACCCTTTTCACAATAGTAAAGCTAGCTTTCCTGCTATCCAGTTTGCCCAACTAATGGCGGCTAGTCACTTACTGCAAACAGCGTGTTCAAGCGCATTTCGCTCACGCTATGACGTGGAAAATGTAGACTCGGCTTTCTTGACGTAAACTCGCATAATAGACAAGCCCCAGCACGTGCAGCTAGGACCTGGTCTCCACTCTGCGCAAGACAGATGCCGTCATTAGTTGGGCAAATATGCAGCGCAGCGAAGAGCACTTGCGGATTATGAAAAGGGTCTATAGCGTAATCGGACCCTTTTCGCATAGCCTTCTCAATCGCTAGCCTGCCCTTACTTCTCGGTCGACACCTAAGCCGTACCGCAAGGAAAGGGACGTCGGTGCGCCTGTAAATTGACCCTTTCAAACTATCCTGCAATGCCTATTGCAAGTATACAGTTGCGACGGGCCCGACATAACTCTTGCTTTTGCAAGTTGGCGAGGTAGCTACTACGCGTTCGTAAGGCAATACGCGCAGCTGCGAACGTTGTTGATGCTATTGTTGTTGATGCTACGCCAGCACGCTGTTGATGCTACGCTCGCAACGCGCTGGCGTCGTTGCGAGCGTTTATTACTTTGTTTTTCAGTCAACGGATAACGCGACAATCAGCACACTCCCGCAGTTTCGGCCGATGGCGTGTCGGGATTTTGATACATTGAGCCTATGGGGAGTTTCGCAACTCGTATGATTGAAGAACTCTGGCAACGGCGCGCGGAGGCCACGCATTACTTCACTCTACCGCTACGAGACGGCGACACCATGCACCCCGCGAATCAAGAGCACTGCGAGAGGAATGTGTGAGAGATAAAAGGCGCGTTCGTGTAACCTCCTTCATTTATTTGATGGTAGCGCAGTGGGTTAAACGCCCGATAGCCATTGTCGCGGACCGCGAGGTCGTGGGTTCGACTCCTATCAACGGAACTTTTTTTTTGTTTTTTTTCTTTGCCATCTGATCGTGCTCACTTTGCTGACGTGTTTCCGTGACGGAAAGACGTCATGAAAGTCTTGATGGACCCCGGCATAACACACTTTCGTGTTAACATATAGTGTTTTTCCGAGCCTCACTATCGCCACACCGAATGGCCACGTGACCCGGCAGGGAACCTCAGGAGGTACCAGCTGTACGCTCTGCGCTGCCGCCAGAGACATCCCACGGACATAGCCCCTAAGCAGCTCCCCTGCTAAAAGACATCCATCAGCATAGGCGTGCGCAGAGTTCCCCTACAGGAGGGGGGGGGGGCAAGGTTCATCGCAACGCCCCCCCCCCTCCATATTAAGTCAAAGTATGGGGTAGACTTTGCGCCCCCTCCCTCTTAGGTGTCTAGGGGGAGCGCCCCCTTGTGTGCACGCCTATGTCGGTCAGTGATTTCGTTTGCTCAACTTAGATACACTGAATAGCAAATCTGAGCACCCTTGGTCTCTATAGGCCTCCCGCATAAGCTACGGAAGATTCAAACAAGGGAAAACTACACAAGCTGGAGTGCGGCCGGGAAGTGAACACGTGCGTCAAGAACGTAACGTTTATTTTAAAGAAAAATACACCATCTCCTGCTAAAGGGGACCATGAGGCGATGCGAAGCCGGAGCAGTTGCACGATCGCGTTCCGTTGGCGTTCGCTGGGCATGCTACCGACCTCGCGTCGTGGAACGCGAAGAGGAACACTACGCGCGTCGTGTCTTCCCTCTAGCCTGGCCGTTAATTCGCACAGGGCGTGCGGGGAACGTCGACAGGCGCGCGAGAGAGAGGCACCGTAGGAGAGGAGAGAGAGGGGGAGGGGACGCGCATGCGCTGGCCCTCATCGCGGCGCTGCGCAGGAGAGAATTTCGGCATGCCGAGTCCGCATTTCAGAGGAGCCAACCGAGGCAAGCGCTGGACTGAACGCGCGCAGCGCTCTACTATTTGAAGGAGAGGAGACTAGAGGAGGAGAGTAGCGTATGCGCCGTGAGAACACAAGCGAGAACGCAGGAGAAGCGCAAGCAGGTGCTGGTAGAGAAGTGGAGAGAGTAACGCGCAGCTGTTGGAGAGAGGGAAGGAGGAGAGTCGCGCATGCGTAGTGTGAGTGCGGACTACCACGCGGCGTGCGGATTACCACGCCGCGTTACATACCCCCGAGCAAAAGATACTTCGCATCTAAAAAGAAAAGCGGCCCCAAGGACTTCAGGGGCGCTAAGGAGGAACGCCAAATCAGTTTAGTGATCCTTCCACAACTGTCGTTAATTTCTCCATCATCACGAGAAGAGAAAATACAGGGCAAGGTTTCGTTTTCGAATTGCGCGCCGAAACATGAGCGCGTGGGCGTCACAAAGAACACCACAAATTTTAAAGTCTTTTCGTGTGTTTCCGCGTCATTGGTTCAATTAAATTTTCGGAAAGTTGCAGACGCCGTCAAAAATCTCTGACGTCATGGCCTGCTGTCAAGAGAACTTGAAGGTGGCCTCTGTTTTGAGCGTTTTCTCGCTCTGCGAGCGAGCGGCGCTTTCAGTATATATTGTTAAATACTAGAAAGGTTGCAAAGCACAGAGAGAGTACATACCTCCTCAGCAGCTCCCTGGTGGTCTCCTCGAAGAGCTCTGCCACTCGGGCGAGCTCCACGGCTTCCTCGGTCGCTCGCCGGCTGTGCTGGTGGCGCAGTGAGGCGAATGGGCAGCCGCCCGCACGGCCAGCCTCTGCCGGTCGACCAAAGGGAATCGATTAAATTAGAACTTCATAGATTCTCAAATGTCGCGTTAATGTTCCTCGAAATTCGATCGTTGATATTTTTGTTGATTGTTAGTGAAGGCCTCGTTGTTCATGCTTTAATTTAGTTACAATTTTCTTCTCCGTGGTCGTTGCGCGTGCATGGTGATCAGTATACGTGCAATTTTTGAGTGACAATGGGAGTTTTTGATGCGGCAGCTTGTACGGAAATGAGGCATGCTGTCGTGCACTCATAAAAAAGAACACCGCCCAAGTACTTCATATAGATGGTTAACCAGCGTAACTGAAACGTGCAGTCCTGGTGTTTATTGAAGCAGTTGTTGCAGTTGCTGGATATATCTGTCCAGAAATCTTAGGTGGTTTGTTCTCTTCTTCATTTTCAGGGGACCAGTGGATGGGGCATGCCCAATATCTGTGGCACATGTTTATCCCGGCGGACGAATTCTTCATTCTTAATGGACTATACAGGAACAGTGGGGCTTTCCCAATTTCTGTGGCAAATACGCGCTAAGAGTTTTTGCGCACGTACACGGAGGAATTTTGGCTTGGCCTAGACCAGCTTAGCTTTGAAACACCTCGTTACTGTAATACAAAGATGCAGCTGTAAGTTCAGCGCTCGTCCAGGTTCTTTATCTTGCGCTGCTTTTCCTCAGGTAACCGTGAACCAAGTCGCCCCAATTACTTGCCAAATGAACGCCTGCTTTCGCGCTGCCCTCCAAAACGCAATGAGATATTGAGCTTGCCAGCTGTGTCTCGGCGCACGCGCGCCGAGTGGGCCTCCGCGTATGCCTCCAAGGATTCCCGAGCTATCTCCATGGCGGCGTCCACTTCCCTGGCGCTCCAAGAAACCGCTCCCGTGGTTGCCACGGTGAACGTTGCAAGGAAGAACACACTGCACGCGAGTAGAAACAGAAATTAGGGGACCACCGCGCACTGATAACGTCCCGGGATAACTTAAGTAAACACTTCGCCTTTAGGCCCTGTGTACTTAAATAGGCGAGCATAATTGCTCTGACTTGACCCTTGATAATGTCTGTACAATGAAATTTGTTTCATCTCGAACTGCTGGAAGCAGCGTTTCTAAGATAAGATTAAACCTTATTTATTGCCGATACAACAAGAAATGAGCAATAATTCTTAAGATTTCAATTAAATCGATGGAGCTGAATGCATTGCACTAGGCCTTGGCCATTTCATAGCTCCTGTCACTACAGTATCGAAAGCGCTTACCACCAGCAGGTCTCCATCGCTGCTGCTTTTGGTGTTCGCACAGTGCTTTATATAGCGAGCCGATATACGTTTGCATCTTTTTTGCTATGCAGGGCGCTTTCTCTCTTTTCTTTTTAATGCACTGTGGCGGAAGTGCGGCCGAAGATAAAACAAAGCAGAGAAAATGAGAGGCTGCTGTGAAAATCCCTCCCACATCATTCCATAGAAAAAGGATTGTGTATCATCCGGTGGGCTTCATGTATGAGCGAGCCCTATGAGGGAGAGGGTACATAACGGAGCTGCGTATGCAGTGAAGACGCATTGGATCATCTTAACGAGGAGACGGACAGTTAACAATAACTGTTGAGGTTTGACGTCCCAAAACCACGATACGATTATAAGGGACGCCGCAGTAGACGGCGCTGGAGGTTTCTACAGTCAGACGTTTTAACGTGCACCTAAATCAAAGTACGCGGGCCTCTAGCATTTCTCCTCCATCGAAATGCGGCCGCCGCGGCCAGGATTCGATCCCAATAAATAAATAAATAAATAAATAAATCACGGAATCGCGGTATACCGCGATTCCGTACTGCGTTAATACATACATGTCCCAGAAATGATACTCGCATTGTCGGAAAGTATCTATCTATCTATCTATCTATCTATCTATCTATCTATCTATCTATCTATCTATCTATCTATCTATCTATCTATCTATCTATCTATCTATCTATCTATCTATCTATCTATCTATCTATCTATCTATCTATCTATCTATCTATCTATCTATCTATCTATCTATCTATCTAATCATCTTTGATTTGCGCCGACATAGATAACGTGCCGCTGAAGCATCTAAAAATATCCTTACTTTCCATCGAACAGTCAGCCTGGTGTTAGCATTCCAGGTAGAAATGGTAATATCAAACCTGTATTTCACTGCACAGGATGCGTCATTTCCTTTTTTCCACCGCTCCTCTCAAATACACGCAGACACACATGCAAAAAAACAATGCTTACAACGGTGGCAACAAGTTTTGACGAGGTCGGGTTTCCTGTCGGTCTGTGCAACTGTTTCCTCCATCGTATTTACAAGTTACAAATGAACGACTGATTAATCACGATTTTTATAGCTTATTACCATACGGCCGACAAAGCTTTCAGAAAAGTCATTAAATGCTTTTAACAAAAAAAAAAGAAAGTGTTGTAAATGTGTATGTTCAAGAATTCAGTGCAAGTGTGAGCCGGATGACCGTTCTAACACTTGCTCCTTGCGGTTTCTCTTTCAGGCCTAATCAGGGAATATTATGCACCATTTATAGGCAAGTTTTTCCTTTCATTGTAGCGATAATACACGTTTATCAAAAACTTTTGAAGTCTGCATTACTGATGCGGCTGCAGAAAAAAAACAAAGCATGGTTGATCCATCCGTCATAGGAATCGGTATAATACAAAAGTGGAAAGTGTCCTTACAGAAATAGTTGAATGTTTATTGTACAATGATATACGAGAGCTTGCACAATGTCTATTGGTGTTTGGCAGTTATAGCATCGTTTGATGTGAATGCAACCACGTTGACGCCTGGTGGCACATCTGCATCCCGATGACATGATCACGATAAAACCTTTGTGGTAGCTGTAGTAGTTACCATACACATGGACACAGCATATACGGTGAATTCCGCGCAAAGAAGGTGTCAACATGCACATAATAAGCACTCGACATGCGCTCCTTCAAAGCGTCGTATTTGAGGTCAGAAATGGCGAGGTTTGCGCTCCCCAGTAATCTGCGTTTGTGCTCACGCATATACCACATGGCGCTTCAGGAACGCGAGAGGCTGAGCTCGTAGCTTCTATAGCTGTCACCGAGTCTGGACCGGACGCTGTGGTAGTTAGCACTTTGTTGAGGGCATGTCGAACCTCCGCTTCTGTGATGGGCCTGCCAAGTTCTTCGTTTGGTGCACCAACATAATCGGGCATGGGGATTTGCGTAGGAGGGGGCATGTGTTTGGAGGCCAGGTTGCTGAACAGGCTCGAGAGGTCCGCTGCGTGGTCATGTAGTAGCTTATTGATGTGGCTGTTGCTATGGGTCCTAGACGTAGTGGGGTCGAGACCAGTCAATAAGCGAACTCACTGAATATTACAACCACTGTCTCGAGAAGGGCAAGATACCCCAACAATGGAAAGTAGCCAAGGTAATCTTCATTCCTAAGCCAAATAAACCTATTCATATCGATAACTTCCGTCCGATTTCGCTCACTTCATGCATAGGGAAGATCATGGAGCACGTCATCCACTTACGCCTCACCAAATACATCGAAAATAATCACTTCTTTCCTTCGGAGATGACTGGCTTTCGCAATTCTCTTTCGTGCCAGGATGTCATGCTAAGAATCAAACAAGACATTATTGACCCGAGTGACACACGTGACACACAAGCATTGCTCGGCCTAGACCTCAAGGGAGCTTTCAACAATGTGTCCCACTTAGCCATTCTGCGCGAACTTAACAATATAAACTGCGGAGAGAAAATCTACCGCTATATACGCAGCTTCCTCACGAATCGCACTGCGACGCTTCAGTTAGGCAGCGAACAGTCTGGCCAGATAAGCTTAGGAAGCACTGGCACACCCCAGGGTGCAGTGCTGTCCCCTATCCTCTTCAATTTGGCTATGCGCCCTTTAGTTCTTACATTAAAGAAGATCCCGGACCTCAGATTTGCATTGTACGCGGACGATATCACGCTGTGGATGACTGGTGGGTCTGATGGCCACATTCAAGACACCTTGCAAACGGCATCACGAGATTGAGCAAGTAGGCCACGAGTTGAATCTCAGGTGCTCCCCTACGAAATCAGAGCTTCTCCTTCTACCTCCTACTAGACGCTTCAAGACGTCGCCCCCGAATGTTCAACTCACAGTTGAAGGACACCCTATACCCCAGGTAGATATAATTAGGGTCCTAGGGCTGTACCTTCAACGCAACCGAGCAAATCACCATACCCTACAAACACTACAAACAACAGTGGGTAATACGCTCCGCCTCATAGGGCGAATCTCCAACAAACACGGAGGGCTTCGAGAGAAGGAGCTGATTCAGCTCATTCAGACTTTTGTCTTAAGCAAAATCACCTTTGCGCTACCATATCTGTCGCTCTCTAGGAAGGAAGAGGAAACTGTAAACTGTTTGATTCGCAAGATATACGAAGTCGCTCTTAGTGTTCCAATTAGAGCGTCCACACAAAGAATTATGGCCACAGGCACAATCAATACCCTTGAAAAATTAACTGAGGTTCATTTATCATCCCAATACCACAGACTTACCACCACTGAAGCTGGCCGTGACATCCTCAGACAGCTCCACTACGCTCCGCCATTCAACGAGAACAAACGACATCAAATTCCTCCGAACATACACGATCAGTACAACATCCCACCGCTACCGATAAACATGCACCCTGAATTTCACATCGAACGCCGGAAACTTCGAGCCAAGAAGCTAGAACGCAGCTACGGCCAAGCAGAAGGAGTATACTGTGTGGACGCCGCCGCCTACACCACTAAACACCGCTATGTCCTAGCGGTCGTGGACAACCAGGGCAACATTGTTCGTTCAGCGTCAATCAAGACCATCTCGGCGGGCGACGCGGAAGAAGCCGCCATCGCACTCGCATCGGGGCTACCCGATTGCGATGTCATAATTAGCGACTCTAAGACAGCTATCCGGAACTTCAGTAGTGGTTATATTACCAATACCGCGCATTCCTTACTCGTCGCTCACCCACCACAAAACAACATCGCCCTAGTCTGGACTCCAGCACATCAAGGACTCCGAGGAAACGAAATGGCTCATGCAGCTGCTCGAGGATTCACAGACCGAGTGGCCGCAAATGTGCGCCAACCTCTAGGGCCCAATAACTCCTCACAAGACACCCATAAAGACTCGCTGATCACATTTCACGAAATTTGCACACATTACAGACACCAACGCTTAACATATCCACCTCTTTCTCTGCCTAGCACGCGCCAGAGAGAAATATTGTGGCGGCAACTACAAACTCGCACATTTCTTTCACCGCGAACTCTCCACTTATTTTTCCCTGCCACATACCCGGCGCCCAAGTGTCTCATCTGCCCTGTCCAGATAGCAGATCTCTCGCATATCATGTCGCAGTGTCCCATCAAATCTCCCGCCCGCACTCTCAAACAGTTAATTAGTAGTGAGGAGCTGTGGGAGACTGCCCTGCGCAGCTCCGATCCGACTCTCCAGGACAGAGTCCTGAGGTGGGCTGAGGAGATAGCGGAGGCCTACCACGACTGGTAGTCTGACGTTATGCCACACGAAGTGGTGATGGACGCTTACTGGGACTGGATCACAGACCTCCCTCTCTCCCTTCCGGCTCCTCCCCTTTCTTAAAAAGGGAAATAAAGTTTCTTCACTCACTCACTCTAGAGCTGTGAACGCGCGATGGCGTTCCGTTTCCCGCAGCTGAGTCTCATTTTTTTTAACCTCCTTGGTCTCTGGCACCCAAGCATCCGCTTGCACGACATTCTGCCGTCGACGCTGTTGCATTCCTGCGGCGCTTATTGCGCGATCAGTTTCGATTGCGCCCCTAAAATTCGATGCAGAAATTCTCGAACTACGTGCAACTTTGTTATTTCTCAAAAACAGGTATGCCGTAAATTGGCACGCACTACAACTTTGTAACATAGACACCTGCCCTCAAGTCTGTTAAAAAGATAATTAACGAGTTTTTGTTAATTAGTCGCAACAGTGTCATTTTAACTGCGGGAAAGTATTTCCGCCTCGACGTGGATTTCGTGTGCTAAAACGACAGGTGCCTACTGTCATAGGATTTTTATTAAAAACTGTATTGTCTAAAAAAAAGGCAGCCTGTATAAATCTCTGTTGTGGTTGCCTATTCAGTTTGTGCTTTTCAATATGACCAACGCAAGGACAGACACAGAAATCTGTTGAAGCCATTCCACACTGCGAAGGTGGCTTATTAGCGTGAAGGTTTGGGCTAGCTAGTTGGTACTACACAGCACAATATATTGACAGCGCGAAAAATGAACGAAGGACAAGCGAGGGGAGACAGACAGCGCTTGTCTGTCTCCCCCCCCCCCCCCTCCCCCCCCCCCCGCCCGGTTACAGTGCCTCTGGGATCGACCCCCTTTGACCGATGTGAAATGATCACGTCATCGTGTGACTTCGTGCAGTGACGGCATGATGACGTAATCATGCCGGCGCAAATCTCACAGGGTCCCTTATGCCTGAGGTAAAAGAAGCAGCGCAAACACACAAGGCGCCCCACACAGAAAAGACGCGGCACACACAAGCGCTGACTATGAACTGCTTGACTTCTTTCGAAGTCAAACGCATATATACGGCCAAGGCAGCCTCACAGCACATGCGCACACAACAGCAGTTCTAAACACAAGTGAAATGAAGATGAAGTCGGTGATCGACCAGAATTCGTACTCAGATGAACGGAGGGACAAGTATGCATCGCTGATAGAAAGCTGAGCTCTCACGTGGTAATCTCATGTGGTTCCTCATGTAGTGAGCTTCTAAAGTCAGCCACGCATGCTCATTCTCGCTTCTGCCTAGGATCGACGTCCCTTAGCAGACAAGGCTTAGCAGGCATGACTAAATAAACACAGCTGATCTCAATAATAAAGACAAAGCATACCTGACGCTTTTTCCCCCGCGTGAGCTGACACAGAGCGATGGCCGACTTCACCCTTTATTTATTGCTGTGAGGACAGTGGGCGAGTATCAAGCGAGAGCTCGGATAGAAGCGGGCGGTCGCGTCTGCATGGGTGCTGCCATGTTGGCTTGTAACCCCAGCTACTATATAACAATTAATAAAACAATTTAATGCATACGCCATAAATGCGAAGATTAGACATATCACTTATCGCTGCGGTGTAGTTCTTACCCGACTAACGCAAATGTCTCAACATGCAGAACTATGTTTTGTTGCGCAAGCATGTGACTTGTTTACACCCTGCTGCAACCAGCTTGTGTGGTACGGCCACGGCCGATTCACTGGCCGAATGCGCTGGCTGGGGCAAGTGGCCGGGGGAAGGCCAGTTATGATCTCGTGATCAAACATGGCAGCGCCCATGCGCCGCTGCAGAAAATCGTCTATAGTATATACCTCACACTTCATGCGGTATGGGAATTGCGGGGAGTGCGTATATTTTCTGCGTTGTATATTCGCGGAGCCATGTTCATGCCATGCTTGTGGTCATACCAGACCGGCGTTGCTCAACATTACGCGTCGCATAAAAATTAAGTTGACGATCCAATTTAACTTGGAAAATACTTACTTTCGATGCTGCATTAGATGAGACGAGAGCCCCGAATTTTTACGCTTGTTTTGCCTTATGCAAGCGGAATTTGCTAACCGAAGCAAAAATGTGGCGTTTTTTTTTCTAAACGAACCAAATCCAGAAACCGCAACTAGTTAAATTTCACGGGAGCGTAAAGCGCGCCTAAGTATCTTTCACATTTTGTACAGTTGCAATCAAAATGGGGCGATGCCTTATTTTAACGGGAACTCAAGAGAGCAGTTTAGAATCAAAAGTAAGCCAAATCTGCACCTGTTTCACTCAAACTGAGCCAGATCAATTAAACCAGCGCTGCATCAACAACCGTGACCAAAACAACCAACACGGCCGCATCCAATCTGTTTCTGTTGTGTCCTAGCTAGTTCGCTAGCGTGTTTTCCGCCTAGAATTAGTTTTTTTTTTTTTTTTTTGGGGGGGGGGGGGGCAGTTGGTATGCTTACTGAAGGACATGATGTTGAATGGGCAAAACTCGAATACAAAGAGGCCGTCTTTCCTACTTCTTTGTGCCTCTTAGTGTTTCTTTTCGAGTTTTGCACTACAGTATCATGTTCCTCTTTCGAACCAAGAGGGTATATTTGAAGTGGAATACAACTGCAATAAAGATATTGGGCACCGATCTATTCTTTGAGGAAGAAGAAGTGATACGAAACGGTGCGACGTACAACGAGCTAAGAAGAAAGAGCTGAAGCATTTTTTGAAGGCGTCAAATAGATGCCAAGAGCAAGAAAACGCCGCCCACAGCCCAGAATGGTGCGCATTTTGCCTGGAAGGACCACTCGTTCTACAAGTCTAGTCATCGCCATTACATCTATGCAACAAAGGACGGCACCGACGTAAGCACAAGTATGATGTTAACCATGTTGCGGAATATTGCTGTATCATTCATTGGCTGCGAATTAGACTTCGTTTACGAGCTAATTCAAGCCCAAATGAACTGTTCCAACCTGTAAGAACCAAATCCAAATTTTAGTCCTGAATACCGACGATATTGGGCTACATAGATTTTAGCCGCAATATAGATTTGAGGTATTTTGGTGACATGAGCACAGTGGCCAAAAATTGTTGGAGCAGGCTGACCATCAGTAGCTGAAAACTGCGTTTTTCTGTTTCAGTTAAAATAGACTTGGCTCTTTCAGAAAAAAAATCACGCCATATCCACGAAGTGAATGATGATTGAGGAGCTGGCTCGGAGATAATCGGGTGGGTAAAGCGTGAATGCTCCATACAATTCCTCTACTGTCATATAAAATGTCACACGTTTTAAAGACAATAGTGTTTAAACGCAGAAATTTTGGTCCGTTTGTCCGCCTCACCCGTTTCAGCCACCCGGCAAAATTGAACCACTTGCCCAAGGGCCAGCCATCCTGAACTGGTTTGTAAGTTCATACTTGTGTACATTGTCGATCAAAAAGCGAACATTATGCATAAATGAGGCGCAACATCACTACGTAAGTATTACGTAGTGCGTTCCTTTACCAGAAAATACATAGATACGTTATTCTAAAGACCCTAGTTTCTGAAGCTGAGCTTAAAATGGTGGCTGCGCTGAAAATGCGGCTGCGTTGAATATGCAAGACGGCGACGAACGCCCTATGCCACGGAAGAAGGAAACCCTCTGTACAAGCTCATGTTTCCCGACGTATGCCAGATGGTGCTGATATCTTACGCAGCGCTCATCTATCGTCTTTCGGCGGGATTTGCAGCGTAGCACGCAGATACGCGGCCAATTTTTTAGAGTAGCGATTGTGGTCAGGTTGTTGTCGAACCACAAGCGGTCGCAGACCTTGCAGCTGTGGCCGAACGTGTGGTCGAGGAAATCGAGGAAATGTGGTTTTGCCTGCGTTAATGTCATCAAGGCGCTCGAAGAGCAAGAGGAAGAAGACTTCTCTTTCACGCGAGCGTGCGCATGCTACAGTTGGCTATGCTATTTGTGGTTTTGCCTGCGTTAATATCATCAAGTCGCTCGAAGAAGAAGAGAAAGAAGACTTCTCTTTCGCGCGAGCTGCGCCTGTAGCGGTCGCCTATGGAACTAAGGTTACGCTTACGACGCGGTACATTGCCCCAGCTTAAGAACCTGCCGAGCTCCTAAAAAACGCCACAAATGTATTTAGTAGCGGCGAATCGAGCGCTATTGTAATCCCCTAAGGACGGATGAGTATTTCATTCGGGCGAGCCGACCTAACAGCACAGAAGTAAAAAAAAAATTGGCCGCGTATCTGCGTGCTTCGCTGCAAAATGTCGTCGAAAGACGATAGAGGAGGCGCTGCGTGAGATATGAACGCCATCTGGCAATACGTCGGGAAACCGGTGGCAGCACCATATCGTCAGAAGAGGGCTTTTTTGTGCATACCGTCGCATTTTCAGCGCACCCGCATCTTCAGCGCAACCTAAAAAACACTACGGTCTTTAGAATTACGTAACTATGTGTTTTCTAGTAAAGGAACACACCACCTAATACTTACGTATTGACGTTGCGCCTCAGATATGCGTAACATTTGCTTTTTGATCGACAATGTTCACAAGTATGAACGGCGCGACCAGTTCAACATGGCTGGGCGTTCATCAAGTGGTTAAACTTTGGCCAGGTGGCTGAATCGCGTGACAGACAGACAGACAGACAGACAGACAGACGAAAATTTCTGCGTTTAAGTTCCCCAAGAAAGACTATCGTCTTTAAAATAGTCAACACGTGTAATTTACTCACGCCACATGCCCGTCGCATACAGTAGAATCAGCATCGTGGATGCGCAGCAGCCACAAAGAAGAGAGCACGCGTCCCAGGAAATGCGCCTCTAAGGCAATATGCTTGCCTGTGTAGCTGCACATGCACATTGCTGTTGCTGTGATGGATGATCACAAGCATGATTGAGCCATTTGTAATGAGTGGGAAGCTTTAAACCACCCCTTGGTTACGCTATTCACATTGTGTGGCTGTTATTTTACTCTTCTTTCGCGATAGCAGCGAACTGTCGCTCCTCGGCAGGGCGTTGCGGCCTGGGAACTTTTGACCACCCCTGTACGTGTGTGTGTGTGTATATATATATATATATATATATATATATATATATATATATATATATATATATATATATATATATATTGTGATGAGGTTTATTGGTGTAATGAAGTCGCGACGAAAAGGGACCGTACGCTGACACAGTGCAAGGCTGGCAAAAGGCGGCACAGGCTCTCGCGCAATCAGAACGCGGGTCGTTTCTCGTCCTCCTCCACAGGCGCATACTCGGTCGTGCATCTGCTCCACT
Organism: Rhipicephalus sanguineus; assembly: GCF_013339695.2. NCBI lineage: Eukaryota > Metazoa > Arthropoda > Arachnida > Ixodida > Ixodidae > Rhipicephalus > Rhipicephalus sanguineus. The sequence goes on from NC_051185.1 coordinate 74,590,838, forward strand.
ACAATACCCCCGGGGTGAAGCGTAGCCATCCTGGCGACTCAGGGAGTACGTAGAATGAGGGGGTCGTAGTAGGGCTTGAGACGGTCGACGTGTACGGTCTCGCGTCCTCGACAGCGCAAATTGGCGATTGTGTTAGGGGCTCGACGAGGTAGTTCACCGGCGAGGTGCACGAATGATACGGTAGGGACCATGGTACCGCGCCAGAAGTTTAGAGGATAGGCCAGGGACGTGGGGGGGTAACCCAAAGCCAAACAAGGGAGCCAGGAGGAAACGTAGGGGCTGGGTGATGAACGTCGTCATGTCGCGTCTTTTGTCGACCTTGTGCTTCACCTGTCAGGGAACGAGCCAACTGACGGCAGTCTTCGGCGTATCTGGCGACTTCAGAAACTGGAGTGCACTCAGAGGCATCAGGCCGGTACGGGAGTATGGTGTCCAGTGGGTGGGAAGGTTCGCGGCCGTACAAGAGAAAGAACGGGGAAAAGCCGGTAGTCGCTTGCGTCGCGGTGTTGTAAGCGAACGTAACAAAAGGTAGTACGTGGTCCCAGTTGGTGTGGTCTGAGGATGTATACATCCTCAACATGTCGCCGAGTGTGCGGTTGAACCGTTTCGGTGAGACCATTTGTCTGTGGATGGTAGGCGGTGGATTTCCGGTGAATGATGTTGCATTCAGCGAGGAGGGCTTGGACGACCTCCGACAGGAACACGCGACCCCTATCACTGAGTAGTTCCCGCGGAGCACCGTGGCGTAGAATGAAGCTGCGTAGAATGAAGAGTGCAACTTCGCGGGCGGTCGCTGCCGGGGAGCTGCAGTCCTCAGCGTAGCGCGTAGATGATCGACGCCGACAATAATCCACCGGTTTCCAGAGCCACTATACGGGAGGGGGCCGTAGAGGTCGACACCCACGCGGTCAAATGGGCGAGCCGGGCACGGGAGCGGCTGCAACGTGCCATAAGGTGTCGCGAGGTGTCTTGCTTTGTTGGCAATGTAGGGGCAAGACTGAACGTATTTCTGCATCAAAGCGATACAATTCCTCGCAGTATATCGCTGACGCAGCCTTTCGTAGGTTTTCAGGACGCCGTTGTGAGCACTTTGGGGATCCGCGTGGAAATCAAGCAGATGTCAGAGCGCATATGGCTAGGGACAGCAAGGAGCCACTTCCGACCATCTGGCATGTAGTTGCGGCGGTACAGAATGTTTCTCGCACGGAAAAGTGGACTGCTTGACGGCGTAGCGCTCTCGTCGAAGGGACAGCAGACGGATCGGTAAGGTAGTCGAGCAACGAGGCAAGGTGTGGGTCTTTACGCTGCTCCGAAAGCATGTCATTGGTGCTGAGTGGTGACAAGGTGGTAACGTGGGGCGACAGAGAAGCCACATCTGGTGTTATTGGCGAGCGGGAGAGTGCATCAGCATCCGCATGCTTGCGGCCGGAACGATAGACGACACGAATATCGTATTCCTGCAACCGAAGTGCCCAACGGCCCAGGCGTCCCGACGGGTCTTTCAAGGTGGAAAGCCAACATAGGGCGTGGTGGTCTGTAACCACGTCGAAAGGACGGCCGTAAAGATACGGGCGAAACTTCGTCAATGCCCAGATGATCGCCAAGCACTTTTAATTCAGCCTTCTTTAGAGTGCGACTTGCATAAGCGACAACGTATTCACCTTGGGTGCCTTTGCGTTGTGCCAAAACAGCGCCAAGACCGACGCCGCTTGCATCGGTGTGAATTTCTGTGGGAGCAGTGGGGTCGTAGTGACGAAGGATAGGTGGTGAGGTCAACAGGCGGCGCAACTGGCGAAATGCGTCATCACATGCAGGTGACCATGCAGATATACCTTTGGTGGTGGCAAGCAGACTCGTCAAAGGTGGCATGATGGACGCGAAGTTACGCACGAAGCGGCGAAAATAGGAGCAGAGGCGACAAACTTCTGAGGGCTTTCATCGTGGTGTGGCTTTTGGGAATTCGGCGACAGCTCGAAGCTTATCGGGATCCGGAAGAACGCCGTCTTTGGAGATGACATGTCCCAAGATGGTTAGCTTCCGTGCTGCGAAATGGCACTTCTTGGTGTTAAGTTGTAGGCCCGCAGAAGTTAGGCACGTGAGAATTTCGTGCAGACGAGCAAGGTGTGTCGGGGAAATCTGCGGAGAAGACTGCTATGTCGTCCAGGTACACAAGCAAGTCTTCCACTTGTGGCCGCGAAGGATGGTATCGATCATAGCGCTCAAATGTTGCAGGCGCGTTGCAGAGCCCAAATGGCATGACGTTTAAACTCATATAGGCCATCGGGGCGTTACCAAAGGCTGTTTTAGGGCGATCACACTCAGCCATTGGCACCTTCCAATACCCAGAACGCAGATCCAAGGATGTAAAGTACTCGGCGCCTTGCAAACAGTCAAGAGCATCGTCTATTCGCGGTAGCGGGTAGACTGTCCTTTTTTGTAATCTGTTTAAGCGGCGATAGTCGACGCAAAATCGAATGGTGCCATCTTTTTCTTGACCAATACCACAGGTGATGACCAAGGACTTTGAGAAGGCTGTATGACTCCACGTTGAAGCATGTCATCCACTTGCTCCGTAATGACGCGGCGCTCTTCGGCGGAAACGCGGTAAGGCCGCTGTCGCAGGGGCGAGTGGGAGCCGGTGTCGATAGTATGACTGATAGTCGTGGTGCGGCCTAACGAAGGTTGTTGACAGTCGAAAGAAAAGATAAACTTGTTAAGGAGATCAACAAGTGGCGGCGATGAGAGGGGGAGAGGTTTTCGTCAATGGCGCTGTCGAACGCTGACGACCTTGATGGCTGAGATACAGGAGTGATTGAGGCAGTGTGACAACATGTGGTGTCATCGGGAAGATCAAGATCATCGATGTGGTCGACAGGTTGTACAGATCCTAAAGTTTTCACCACGGAGTAAGGCAATGGGGTAGGTGCGGGGTTTGTAACCAGCATTATGGTTGACCCAGAGGCAATTGTGAGCACGGCAAATGGGAGAACGATGCCCTTGCGTTCAGTAAACACTGGAGATCGCGGTTGGTGAACCAAAGTTTAGCGACGTCAGCCAAGTAAAAGATAACGTAGCCGAGCTTAGAGTCGTCATCCCACTTGTTGCTAGCGCCTCACGCGTTCGTACAGGAGAGCCAGTCTTCGACGTCGTGCTCACCACTTCCGCTGAAGATGGGCGGGTCTCGCTGACGGGTAGAGCGGGGCAGGGGGTCGGGACAGCCGGTGGTGCTGGCTGGGCAGTGACTTGCGTCAGTCATGTTGTCCGGTGGTCGCTCGGCCAACTTGCGAGAGCGGAGCTCCAGGTCTGGTTGGAATCTCAGCAACCTCCACAAATGTGATGAGGTTTATTGGTGGTAAATGAAAGTCGCGACGAAAAGGGACCGTACGCTGACACAGTGCAAGGCTGGCAAAAGGCGGCACAGGCTCTTCGCGCAATCAGAACGCGGGTCGTTTCTCGTCCTCAGCGTCCACAGGCGCATACTCGGTCGTTGCATACTGCCTGCTCCACTACAATATATATAATATAGTATATATATATATATATATATAATATATATATATATATATATCTATATAATATTATATATTACAAGCGCAGAACTAACCAACTTGATTGCATTCCCTGACGAAGGCCGGACCCCGGCCGCAACGTTGGAACAATAAAAGTTTTCGTACGTTCGTTCACTCAAGCCAATTTTTATTATTCACTGAAGACACTGCCTGATATATATATATATATATATATATATATATATATATATATATATATATATATATAACATTTTATGCATGAATACAATTAGCCGTAAAATGGCCGAGCAAGGCGCTCCATCTCCCTTATTCGGGAGATCTGAAATGGGCGCCAGTGACCGCGCACGCCCCCCCCCCCCCTCATCCCATGCGGCCACTTTTTTTTCAAGACGAGCATCGCTTGTGTTAAAAGAACCACAAGAATGTGTACACTGAATGCTTAGCTAATGTTATGAAATTCCGTTGTCATGTGGCCGGTCGTAAATTGGTCAAACCGGTCGCTGCTTCAATGGTTCGTCAGGGACGAGGGGGGATAAAAACAGTAAATAAATAAAGCATTTCATTAGAAACGGCTCTCCCGCCGCCATCTTGAATACGCGACAAGATTTTCTCGTTATTCAAGTCATGACCAGACAGACATATTCGTGAAATCCTATTACCCTCCCATGCCAATTTTGGTACACGCCAAGTTAAGGAGGCGATCACGAGAGCACCCAGAGGAAGGCGGCTAGATAGATAGATAGATAGATAGATAGATAGATAGATAGATAGATAGATAGATAGATAGATAGATAGATAGATAGATAGATAGAAAGAAAGAAAGAAAGAAAGAAAGAAAGAAAAGAAAGAAAAGAAAGAAAGAAAGAAAGAAGAAAGAAAGAAAGAAAGAAAGAAAGAAAGAAAGAAAAAAAAAGAAAGAAAGAAAGAAAGAAAGAAAGAAAGAAAGAAAGAAACGCTCAAAGTGCCTAGGGTTCGCCAAGGAATGCTTCGCATTTAAAAACGGGCAGATTGTACATTATTTAATCGCAGGCGGTCACTCCGCGATTGGATGGCGCCAAGAATCAGCCATCGTGCCAAAATTAGCCCACCGTGGCATAGAATGGTTTCGCGAGTGAAACGAAAACAACGTGATCCAAAGTACACGGCTTCTGGTGAACATCCGGTAGCACAGCGGCAGACACGTGTAGTGACAATAATGTACGCTGCCTGTCACACGTCGCTGTGGATTTCTCAGAATCCACGCACGAGGCCTGACTTCCTTACGAATTCATTGCCAGCTGAATTTACAATTCACAATACACTGCGAGGGCCGCTTTCGCCTGAACGACTGTTGGGGAGTGGCAGATCCGTTTCATAATTGGTCGTGTGTTTTTCGCGCAGCTCCGGAAGTGGGCGAGGTTAGGTAAAAACGATTTGTCAAACGCGCTTGATAGAACAGACAGGGTAGTCCATATAGACCAGTTAAGGAAAAAATTACCGACGACTACGATACTCCCTAACATGAAATATGAGCGCAGTCCTGCGCGTGTTTTCGTTTGACGATATATTGGGGAAAAGTATTTGAGATGCATGCATCTCGTACATTTACAGACTACTCCTCACTTAAATTTTATTTTTATTGCGATTGAAATTATATGGCCACTCGAGGAGGATTTTAACAGCAGGCCTGTCTAAGCTTGAGCTCTGGCCGTGCCGAACGTTAACAGAAAACTATCATCATCATGAACGGCCTCTACCTCCGCAGCGCCGAACGTTATCAGCAAACTCCGCTCGGAGAAGTGGAGAGCTTCACATTCAAGAGTAGAACGCGATAGCGTAATCGAGCCCCGTGCGCACCTCAATTGCTAGCCTCGCTTCGGTTCTCGGTGCATGCCTCAACCGCGCCGCAAGAAAACGAGCGACTGTGCTCGTAACATTGGTCGTTTCAAACTATCCTAGAATACCTACTACAGGTACAGCTTTTAAGTGTCCACTTTGCGAATTAGCGAAGGGCCCACTACGCGTCCGTAAGGAAACACGCGAACCTACGCAGCTGCTCACTTTGTTGATGCTTTTGCAGCTGATGATGATTGAATATATCTGAACGCTTTGCAATGGGTGGGCCTTTAAAACATCCACTCATTGTGCAATTCACACTTTAGCCCATATATTGTGCGACTTCCCTCTGTACGTGTCCGAACGGAAGACGCTGGCTTTAACGTTGGCCGGCGTCGGTGTGAACACTCTAAGTGAGACTAATCTGTTGTCCGCAATGTCCGACCAGACAGCATCACCGACTGCTACAAGAGCTTATTTTCTCAAGAGTACAGGACTTGACGATAGACTTTAAGAAGACCACTGTGTTTCGTAGTTATTGTACATACGCATTACCTCTTCCTGTCCCCATCATCATCTTCATTACTCTTTTTTCCCCTTCCCCTTTTCCCTTGTGCAGAGTAGCAGGCTAGAGCGCTCAAGCTCAGGCCGACCTCTCTGCCTTCTAATAAATTTGCTCTATCTCTCTCACATGTTTCACGCCTGGCGCGGTTCTACGCGTCTGCCAATATTACATGAGTTATACCCCTGTCACACGGCACATGTAATGTCATTCGCTGCGAATGACATTCAAAACGAATGTCATTGCGATCTTGCGTTCCGGGTCTACACGGCCATATGAAATGACATTCGCAATTGATGTCAATGTTTCTTGGCAGGCGGCTGTGATAACAAAAAGTTACAAATTGTGCTTTTAATTTACATATTTTTTTTCTTGCTTTCCGGGTTCGCATCCATGGCGTGCAACTATCGCTACGGCTACCGCGGCGTCGCTTCACCAAAGCAAGAGTGAGCGTTTGTAAACATGGCCACATGGCTGACAGGAGGTGGCGCTAGCGTCAAGTCGGAGTACGGGAAAGAGAGTATAGCTGCACAAAGTGCTTCCAACATCGCGTCGTACGTAAAAAAGTTACCGAAAAGTTAACAACAACCTCTAACAAGAACGCTAACATCGTTTACATATTGCTTTAACATGCTTTAAGATATCGATGTCGCAATCTTTTGCCAAGCGCCTGTTGAGGAGAGTACACATGTCGCGCCTGAATGAGTTCGGTGAACTCATTCAACGGGCGAATGCCATTAGGTGTGAATGTCATTCGCTATGCCCGTGTAGCAGCAACAAAAAATGGCATTAATGCCTAATGACATTCGCTGCGAATGACATTACATGTGCCGTGTGACAGGGGTATTAAGGAGACTCCTTCTGCTAGAGACATTCATACAGGGTTTTTTTTTTTTTTTTGCGAAGCACTTTCAAGCAAGTGTCATTTCCGTAACTGCTCAATAAACTTGTAAATTTCCACCAAAAGGCTCCTGCATTTGCAATTTAAGTAGAAACGTGGCAGTTCTTTTCACAAACGCGTGACTACATTTGGCTACCTTTACTGTCCTTGGCTGAAGTTGGCTACTTCTCTAGCTATTTTTCCTTATATTGTGGCTATTTTATTTTTCGACCTGACAACCCTGGTTCCGGTGGGGAGGCTGCGCCGCTGGGCAGTGACTGCTAACTTTGATCAAACGGGTGCGGTCACGCGCGCTATCTCGACAGGTATCAGTATACACCCTTGCGCGCGCTGTGCTCTCACGGCTTATTTCGCGTCGAAGTGACAGACAGTTCGTGCTGTCTGTCACTTCGACGCTAAATAAGCAGTGAGAGCACAGCTCGCTGGAGCGGCCGGTTTTACCCTTAGGCCAGCGTGTTGTAGAGTTACGCGAGATCGAATCCTAAACCGGGAGTTAGCTGTAGCCTGCTAGCCTTACTTCGTATAACATTCCAATTTGCTGCTATCTCATTCATTGCTTCGCTCTTAAGACGAAACTGACTTTTAACAGCTGAGCTGCTTAAGGTGGACGTTGAAACGTCTGGAGCGTTCGCACTTTCTACTAACTGGTATGTGTCACTGAAATTGAGTAAATCCGACTACTCCTCACCGGTCCACTAAAAAAAATTGGCGAAGCTTGCACTAAGTAACGCAAGGCTTGAAACAGCGAAACTGGACGCTTCTGAAGTCTAATGTGGTTGCTTCTAGGTTGTTGCTAGGCTTTAGCTAGGTTAGTCACGGCACGAATCTCCGAACTCCAGAACCGGGAGTTCGTACCTCTCATAGATCTACGGGCGCGTCGTCGTCGGCGTAGGGCTTCCATCTTTTCGGGCTCTTCTCGCAGCCGCACGTTCCCCGGTATGGCAGCTTGGCACTAGTCGTGCAGAGCCTGAAGGAAGAGCGCAAATGGGCGGCCTTCTTTGTTTCTGATTATTTTTTTTTCTTTCTTTCGCTTTCACTTTTTTCTTGTATCTCTATTTTGTATATGTTGCATTCTTTTTCTGGCTATTTTTATTTTCTATCTCTTTCTTTCTTTCTTTATCTCGGTTCTTTCTCTCTCTTTCTTTTTCTTTGCTTCTCTCTTGGTCTTTCTAAATTTTCATATCTCTTCCTCTCTCTTTTTATATACTTTATCTGTCTTTCTATATGTCTGACACAATATTATTGAGTGAGTCCTCAGAGCAAAATATATTTCTTGAGTGAGTCTGAGTGAGCTCCAATCTTTTGCCGACCTATGCTCACCACTGATCCACTAAAAATGAAGAAGGCAACAATTAGCCAAGAAAATGGGCTATCCTCACGGGTATGTGTCACAGAAACTGGGCAAATCCCA